>NC_092230.1:51117281-51298374 GCF_036320965.1 Panulirus ornatus | reverse complement strand
TAACATTATGGCAATCTACTGTTATATAAGACAAACATAGTATACCTAACATTATGGCAATCTATTGTTATATCAGACAAACATGGTTTTCCTAACTATATTATGGCAGTCTATTCTTATATAAGACAAACATGGTCTACCTAACATTTTATTTTTATCTTATTATACTTTGTCGCTGTCTCCTGCGTTAGCGAGGTAGCACAAGGAAACAGATGAAAGAATGGCCCAACCCACCCACATACATATGTATATACATAAATGCCCCCACACGCACATATACAAATATACATTTCAATGTATACATACATATACACACACACACACATACATATACACAAATGTACATATTCATACTTGCTGCCTTCATCCATTCCTGCAGCCACCCCGCCACACATGAAATGGCATCCCCCTTCCCTCACGTGTGTGCAAGATAGCGCTAGGAAAAGACAACAAAGGCCACATTCGTTCACACTCAGTCTCTAGCTGTCATGTTTAATTCACAAAAACCACAGCTCCCTTTTCACATCCAGGCCCCACAAAACTTTCCATGGTTTACCCCAGACACTTCACATGCCCTGGTTCAATCCATTGACAGCACGTCAACCCCAGTATACCACGTTGTTCCAATTCACTCTATTCCTTGCACGCCTTTCATCCTCCTGTATGTTCAGGCCCCAATTGCTCAAAATCTTTTTCACTCCATCCTTCCATCTCCAATTTGGTCTCCCATTTCTCCTCGTTCCCTCCACCTCTGACACACATATCCTTTCAGTCAATCTTTCCTCACTCATTCTCTCCAAGTGATCAAACCATTTCAATACACCCTCTTCTGCTCTCTCAACCACACTCTTTTTATTACCACACATCTCTCTTACCCTTTCATTACTTAATCAAACCACCTCACACCAAATATTTTCTTTAAACATTTCATTTCCAACACATCCACCCTCCTCCACACAACCCTATCTATAGCCCATGCCTTGCAACCATATAACATTGTTGGAACCACTATTCCTTCAAACATACCCAGTTTTGCTCTACTAGATAATGTTCTCACGTTCCACACAGTCTTCAACGCTCCCAGAACCTTCGCCCCCTCCCCCACCCTGTGACTCGACTTCCACTTCCATGGTTCCATCCACTGTTAAATCCACTCCCAGATATCTGAAACACTTCACTTCCTCCAGTTTTTCTCCATTCAAACTCACCTCCCAATTGACTTGCCTCTCAACCCTACTGAAACTAATTACTCTCAGCTTTCTTCTTTCAAACACTTTGCCAAACTCAGTCACCAGCTTCTGCAGTTTCTGACTCAAATCAGCCATCAGTGCTGTATCACTAGTGAACAACAACTGACTCATTTCCCAAACCCTCTCATCGACAGCAGACTGCATACTTGCCAATCTCTTCAAAACTCTTGCATTCACATCCCTAACAACCCCATCCATAACCAAATTAAACAACCTGACATTATGGCAATATACTGTTATATAAGACAAACATGGTATACCTAACTATATTATGGCACTCTGTTGTTCCATAAGAGAAACATGGTATACCTAATATTATGGTATTCTATTGTTACATAAGACAAACATGGTATACCTAACATTATGGCAATCTATTGTTATATATAAGACAAACCCGGTATACCTAACATAACTATATTATGGCAATCTATTGTTATATAAAACAAACATGGTATACCTAACATTATGGCAACCTACGGTTATGTCAGACAAACATGGTATACCAAACATTATAGCAGTCTGCTGTTATATAAGACATGGTATATATTTATTTATTTATTTATTTTGCTTTGTCGCTGTCTACCGCGTTAGCGAGGTAGCGCAAGGAAACAGACGAAAGAATGGCCCAACCCGCCCACATACACATGTATATACATACACGTCCACACACGCAAATATACATACCTATACATCTCAATGTACACATACATATACACACACAGACATATACATATATACACATGTACATAATTCATACTGTCTGCCTTTACTTATTCCCATCACCACCTCACCACACATGGAATAACAACCCCCTCCCCCCTCATGTGTGCGAGGTAGCGCTAGGAAAAGACACCAAAGGCCCCATTCGTTCACACTCAGTCTCTAGCTGTCATGTAATAATGCACCGAAACCACAGCTCCCTTTCCACATCCAGGCCCCACAGAACTTTCCATGGTTTACCCCAGATGCTTCACATGCCCTGGTTCAATCCATTGACAGCACGTCGACCCCGGTATACCACATCATTCCAATTCATTCTATTCCTTGCACGCCTTTCACCCTCCTGCATGTTCACGCCCCAATCACTCAAAATCTTTTTCATTCCATCTTTCCACTTCCAATTTGGTCTCCCACTTCTCCTCGTTCCCTCCACCTCTGACACATATATCCTCTTGGTCAATCTTTCCTCACTCATTCTCTCCATGTGCCCAAACCATTTCAAAACACCCTTTTCTGCTCTCTCAACCACACTATTTATTTCCACACATCTCTCTTACCCTCTTACTATCTTACTTACTCGATCAAACCACCTCACACCACATATTGTCCTAAAACATCTCATTTCCAGCACATCCACCCTCCTGCGCACAACTCTATCCATAGCCCACGAGTCGCAACCATACAACATTGTTGGAACCACTATTCCTTCAAACATACCCATTTTTGCTTTCCGAGATAATGTTCTCGACTTCCAAACATTCTTCAAGGCTCCCAGAATTTTCGCTCCCTCCCCCACCCTATGATTCACTTCCGCTTCCATGGTCCATCTGCTGCCAGATCCACTCCCAGATATCTAAAACACTTTACTTCCTCCAGTTTTTCTCCATTTAAACTTACCTCCCAATTGACTTGACCCTCAACCCTACTGTACCTAATAACCTTGCTCTTATTCACATTTACTCTTAACTTTCTTCTTTCACACACTTTACCAAACTCAGTCACCAGCTTCTGCAGTTCCTTACATGAATCAGCCACCAGCGCGGTATCATCAGCGAACAACAACTGACTCACTTCCCAAGCTCTCTCATCCACAACAGACTGCATACTTGCCCCTCTCTCCAAAACTCTTGCATTCACCTCCCTAACAACCCCATCCATAAACAAATTAAACAACCATGGAGACATCACACACCCCTGCCGCAAACCTACATTCACTGAGAACCAATCACTTTCCTCTCTTCCTACACATACACATGCCTTACATCCTCGATAAAAACTTTTCACTGCTTCTAACAACTTGCCTCCCACACCATATATTCTTAAAATTTTTCACAGAGCATCTCTATCAACTCTATCATATGCCTTCTCCAGATCCATAAATGCTACATACAAATCCATTTGCTTTTCTAAGTATTTCTCACATACATTCTTCAAAGCAAACACCTGATCCACACATCCTCTACCACTTCTGAAACCACACTG
Source organism: Panulirus ornatus (assembly GCF_036320965.1). Taxonomy (NCBI): domain Eukaryota; kingdom Metazoa; phylum Arthropoda; class Malacostraca; order Decapoda; family Palinuridae; genus Panulirus; species Panulirus ornatus. The sequence goes on along the minus strand of NC_092230.1, from coordinate 51,294,922 downwards.
CTCTTCCCCAATCTGATGCTCTGTACATGCCTTCCCCTCTTAATCAATACCCTCCCATATAATTTACCAGGAATACTCAACAAACTTATACCTCTGTAATTTGAGCACTCACTCTTATCCCCTTTGCCTTTGTACAATGGCACTATGCATGCATTCCGCCAATCCTCAGGCACCTCACCGTGAGTCATGCATACATTAAATAACCTTACCAACCAGTCAACAATACAGTCACCCCCTTTTTTAATAAATTCCACTGCAATACCATCCAAACCTGCAGCCTTACCGGCTTTCATCTTCCGTAAAGCTTTTACTACCTCTTCTCTATTTACCAAATCATTTTCCCTAACCCTCTCACTTTGCACACCACCTCGACCAAAACACCCTATATCTGCCACTCTATTATCAAACACATTCAACAAACCTTCAAAATACTCACTCCATCTCCTTCTCACATCACCACTACTTGTTATCATCTCCCCATTAGCCCCCTTCACTGAAGTTCCCATTTGCTCCCTTGTCTTACGCACTCTATTTACCTCCTTCCAAAACATCTTTTTATTCTCCCTGAAATTTAATGATACTCTATCACCCCAACTCTCATTTGCCCTCTTTTTCACCTCTTGCACCTTTCTCTTGACCTCCTGCCTCTTTCTTTTATACCTCTCCCACTCATTTGCATTTTTTTCCCTGCAAAAATCATCCAAATGCCTCTCACTTCTCTTTCACTAATAATCTTACTTCTTCATCCCACCACTCACTACCTTTTCTAATCAACCCACCTCCCACGCTTCTCATGCCACAAGCATCTTTTGCGCAAGCCATCACTGCTTCCCTAAATACATCCCATTCCTCCCCCACTCCCCTTACCTCCTTTGTTCTCACCTTTTTCCATTCTGTACTCAGTCTCTCCTGGTACTTCCTCACACAAGTCTCCTTCCCAAGCTCACTTACTCTCACCACTCTCTTCACCCCAACATTCTCTCTTCTTTTCTGAAAACCCCCACAAGTCTTCACCTTCACCTCCACAAGATAATGATCAGACATCCCTCCAGTTGCACCTCAGCACATTAACATCCAAAAGTCTCTCTTTCGTGTGTCTATCAATTAACACATAATCCAATAACGCTCTCTGGCCATCTCTCCTACTTACATACGTATACTTATTCCTATGAGTCCACGGGGATAATGAAACACGAAAAGTTCCCAAGTGCACTTTCGTGTAATAATCACATCATCAGGGGAGACACAAGAGAGGAATATAACAGTCAGTTGATATACATCGAAGAGACGAAGCTAGGACGCCATTTGGTAAACATGTGATTGTCCAAATCACATGTTCTCATAGGAATCACATGTTCTCATAGGAATATCTTGATCACGCGCAAAATTGTGAGCCTTTCCAATGTATACTTATGTATATCTCGCTTTTTAAACCAGGTATTCCCAATCACCAGTCCTTTTTCAGCACATAAATCTACAAGCACTTCACCATTTCCATTTACAACACTGAACACTCCATGTATACCAATTATTCCCTAAACTGCCGCATTACTCATCTTTGCATTCAAATCACCCATCACTATAACCCGGTCTTGTGCATCAAAACCACTAACACACTCGTTCAGTTGCTCCCAAAACACTTGCCTCTCATGATCTTTCTTCTCATGCCCAGGTGCATATACACCAATAATCACCCATCTCTCTCCATCAACTTTCAGTTTTACCCATATCAATCTAGAATTTACTTTCTTACACTCTATCCCATACTCCCACAACTCCTGATTCAGGAGTAGTGCTACTCCTTCCCTTGCTCTTGTCATCTCACTAACCCCTGACTTTACTCCCAAGACATTCCCAAACCACTCTTCCCCTTTACCCTTTAGCTTCGTTTCACTCAGAGCCAAAACTTCCAGGTTCCTTTCCTCAAACATACTACCTATCTCTCCTTTTCTCTCATCTTGGTTACATCCACACACATTTAGACACCCCAATCTGAGCCTTCGAGGAGGATGAGCACTCCTCGCGTGACTCCTTCTTCTGTTTCCCCTTTTGGAAAGTTAAAATACAAGGAGGGGAGGGTTTCTGCCCCCCCCCCCCCACTCGCGTCCCCTTTAGTCGCCTTCTACGACACGTGAGGAATGCGAGGAAGTATTCTTTCTCCCCTATCCCCAGGGATAGGGGAGAAACATGGTATACCTAACATTATGGCAGTCTATCATCATATAAGACAAACATGGTCTACCTAATATTATGGCAACCTATTGTTATATAAGACAAACATGGTATACCAAAAATTATGGCAATCTATTGTTATATAAAAGAAAACATGGTATACCTAACATAACTCTATCATGGCAGTCTATTCTTTATTTCATTTATTTATTTATTTTGCTTTGTCACTATCTCCCGCATCTGCGAGGTAGCGCAACGAAACAGACGAAAGAAATGGCCCAACCCACCCCCATACATAATGTATACACACACACACACGTCCACACACGCAAATATACATACCTATACATCTCAATGTACACATATATATACATACACAGACACATACATATATACCCATGCACACAATTCACACTGTCTGCCCCCATTCACTCCCATCGCCACCTCGCCACACATGGAATACCATCCCCCTCCCCCCTCATGTGTGCGAGGTAGCACTAGGAAAAGACAACAAAGGCCCCATTTGTTCACACTCAGTCTCTAGCTGCCACGCAATAATGCCCGAAACCACAGCTCCCTTTCCACATCCAGGCCCCACACAACTTTCCATGGTTTACCCCAGACGCTTCACATGCGCTGATTCAATCCACTGACACCACGTCAACCCCGGTATACCACATCGATCCAATGCACTCTATTCCTTGCCCTCCTTTCACCCTCCTGCATGTTCAGGCCCCGATCACACAAAATCTTTTTCACTCCATCTTTCCACCTCCAATTTGGTCTCCCACTTCTCCTCGTTCCCTCCACCTCTAACACATATATCCTCTTGGTCAATCTTTCCTCACTCATTCTCTCCATGTGACCAAACCATTTCAAAACACCCTCTTCTGCTCTCTCAACCACGCTCTTTTTATTTCCACACATCTCTCTTACCCTTACATTACTTACTCGATCAAACCACCTCACACCACACATTGTCATCAAACATCTCATTTCCAGCACATCCACCCTCCTGCGCACAACTCTATCCATAGCCCACGAGTCGCAACCATACAACATTGTTGGAACCACTATTCCTTCAAACATACCCATTTTTGCTTTCCGAGATAATGTTCTCGACTTCCACACATTCTTCAAGGCTCCCAGGATTTTCGCCCCCTCCCCCACCCTATGATTCACTTCCGCTTCCATGGTTCCATCCGCTGCCAGATCCACTCCCAGATATCTAAAACACTTTACTTCCTCCAGTTTTTCTCCATTCAAACTTACCTCCCAATTGACTTGACCCTCAACCCTACTGTACCTAATAACCTTGCTCTTATTCACATTTACTCTTAACTTTCTTCTTTCACACACTTTACCAAACTCAGTCACCAGCTTCTGCAGTTTCTCACATGAATCAGCCACCAGCGCTGTATCATCAGCAAACAACAACTGACTCACTTCCCAAGCTCTCTCATCCACAACAGACTTCATACTTGCCCCTCTCTCCAAAACTCTTGCATTCACCTCCCTAACAACCCCATCCATAAACAAATTAAACAACCATGGAGACATCACACACCCCTGCCGCAAACCTACATTCACTGAGAACCAATCACTTTCCTCTCTTCCTACACGTACACATGCCTTACATCCTCGATAAAAACTTTTCACTGCTTCTAACAACTTGCCTCCCACACCATATATTCTTAATACCTTCCACAGAGCATCTCTATCAACTCTATCATATGCCTTCTCCAGATCCATAAATGCTACATACAAATCCATTTGCTTTTCAAAGTATTTCTCACATACATTCTTCAAAGCAAACACCTGATCCACACATCCTCTACCACTTCTAAAACCACACTGCTCTTCCCCAATCTGATGCTCTGTACATGCCTTCACCCTCTCAATTAATACCCTCCCGTATAATTTACCAGGAATACTCAACAAACTTATACCTCTGTAATTTGAGCACTCACTCTTATCCCCTTTGCCTTTGTACAATGGCACTATGCACTGCATTCCGCCAATCCTCAGGCACCTCACCATGAGTCATACAAACATTAAATAACCATACCAACCAGTCAACAATACAAAGACAAATATGGTATACCTAACTATATTGTGGCAGTCTATTGTTATATAAGACAAACATAGTATACCTAACATTATTGCAGTCTATTGTTATATAAGACAAAAATGGTATACCTAACATAGCTATTATGGCAATCTATTGTTATATAAGACAAACATGGTATATCTAACATTATGGCAGTCTATTGTTATATAAGACAAACATAAGTAACATATTATGGCAATCAATTGTTATATAAGACAAACATGGTTTACCTAACACAACTACATTATGGCAGTCTATTGTTATATAAGAAAAACATGGTATATCTAACATTATGGCAGTCTATTGTTATATAAGAAAAACATGGTCTACCTAATATTATGGCAGTCTATTGTTATATAAGACAAACATGGTATACCTAACATTATGGCAGTCTATTGTTATATAAGAAAAACATGGTATACCTAACATTATGGCAGTCTATTGTTATATAAGAAAAACATGGTATACCTAATATTATGGCAGTCTATTGTTATATAAGACAAACATGGTATACCTAACATTATGGCAGTCTATTGTTATATAAGAAAAACATGGTATACCTAATATTATGGCAGTCTATTGTTATATAAGGGAAACATGGTATACCTAACATTATGACAGTCTATTGCCATATAAGACAAACATGGTATACCTAACATTCTGGCAGTCTATTGTTATATAAGACAAACATGGTATACCTAACATTATGGCAGTCTATTGCTATATAAGAAAAACATGGTATACCTAATATTATGGCAGTCTATTGTTATATAAGAAAAACATGGTATACCTAATATTATGGCAGTCTATTGTTATATAAGACAAACATGGTATACCTAACATTATGGCAGTCTATTGTTATATAAGAAAAACATGGTATACCTAATATTATGGCAGTCTATTGTTATATAAGGGAAACATGGTATACCTAACATTCTGGCAGTCTATTGTTATATAAGACAAACATGGTATGCCTAATATTATGGCAGTCTATTGTTATATAAGGGAAACATGGTATACCTAATATTATGGCAGTCTATTGTTATATAAGACAAACATGGTATACCTAACATTATGGCAGTCTATTGTTATATAAGAAAAACATGGTATACCTAATATTATGGCAGTCTATTGTTATATAAGGGAAACATGGTATACCTAACATTATGGCAGTCTATTGTTATATAAGAAAAACATGGTATACCTAATATTATGGCAGTCTATTTTTATATAAGGGAAACATGGTATACCTAACATTATGACAGTCTATTGCCATATAAGACAAACATGGTATACCTAACATATGGCAGTCTATTGTTATATAAGAAAAACATGGTATACCTAATATTATGGCATTCTATTGTTATATAAGGGAAACATGGTATACCTAACATTATGACAGTCTATTGCCATATAAGACAAACATGGTATACCTAACATTCTGGCAGTCTATTGTTATATAAGAAAAACATGGTATACCTAATATTATGGCAGTCTATTGTTATATAAGACAAACATGGTATACCTAACATTATGGCAGTCTATTGTTATATAAGAAAAACATGGTATACCTAATATTATGGCAGTCTATTGTTATATAAGGGAAACATGGTATACCTAACATTCTGGCAGTCTATTGTTATATAAGACAAACATGGTATACCTAATATTATGGCAGTCTATTGTTATATAAGGGAAACATGGTATACCTAATATTATGGCAGTCTATTGTTATATAAGGGAAACATGGTATACCTAACATTATGGCAGTCTATTGTTATATAAGAAAAACATGGTATACCTAATATTATGGCAGTCTATTGTTATATAAGACAAACATGGTATACCTAATATTATGGCAGTCTATTGTTATATAAGGGAAACATGGTATACCTAACATTATGACAGTCTATTGCCATATAAGACAAACATGGTATACCTAACATATGGCAGTCTATTGTTATATAAGACAAAGATGGTATACCTAACATTATGACAGTCTATTGCCATATAAGACAAACATGGTATACCTAACATTATGGCAGTCTATTGTTATATAAGACAAGCATGGTATACTTAACATTCTGGCAGTCTATTGTTATATAAGACAAACATGGTATACCTAACATTATGACAGTCTATTGTTATATAAGAAAAACATGGTATACCTAATATTATGGCAGTCTATTGTTATATAAGAAAAACATGGTATACTTAACATTCTGGCAGTCTATTGTTATATAAGACAAACATGGTATACCTAACATTATGACAGTCTATTGTTATATAAGACAAACATGGTATACCTAACATTATGACAGTCTATTGCCATATAAGACAAACATGGTATACCTAACATATGGCAGTCTATTGTTATATAAGAAAAACATGGTATACTTAACATTCTGGCAGTCTATTGTTATATAAGGGAAACATGGTATATCTAATATTATGGTAATCTATTGTTATATAAGACAAACATGGTATACCTAACATATTATATAAGGCAGTCTTTTGTTATATGACAAACATGATATACCTAACATTATGGCAATCTATTGTTATATAAGACAAACATGATATACCTGATATATTATGGCAATCTATTGTTATATAAGACAAACATGGTATACCTAATATTGTTATATAAGACAAACATGCTATACCTAAAATTATGGCAGTCTATTGTTATATAAGACAAACATGGTACACCTAACTACATTATAGCAGTCTATTGTTATATAAGACAAACATGGTATAGCTAACATTATGGCAATCTATTGTTATATAAGACAAACATCATAGACCTAATATCATGCCAGTCTATTGTTGTATATGACAAAACACTTGGTATAGCTAACATTATGACAGTCTATTGTTATATGAGACAAAACACATGGTATGGTTAACATTATGGCAATCTATTGTTATATAAGACAAACATCGTATAACTAACATTATGGCAGTCTATTGTTATATAAGACAAAACACATGGTATACCTAATATTATGGCAATCTATTGTTATATAAGACAAATATTGTATACCTAACATTATGGCGGTCTATTGTTATATGAGACAAAACACATGGTATAGCTAACATTATGACAATCTATTATTATATAAGACAAACATTGTATATCTAACATTATGGCAGTCTATTGTTATATAAGACAAACATGGTACATCTATCTTTATTATAGCAGTCTATTGTTATATTAGACAAACATGGTTTACCTAACAATATGGCAGTCTATTGTTATATAAGACAAACATGGTAAACCTAACATTATGGCAATCTATTGTTATATAAGACAAACTTGATATATCTAAGATTATGGCAATCTATTGTTCTACGACAAACATGACATACCTAATATATTATGGCAGTCTATTGTTATATAAGACAAAACACAAGGTATAGCTAAGATTATGGCAATCTATTGTTATATAAGACAAATACGGTATACCTAACATTATAGCAATCTATTGTTATATAAGACAAACATGGAATATAAAACATAACTACATTATAGCGGTATATTGTTATATAAGAAACATGGTATATAAAACATAATTACATTCTAGCAGTATATTGTTATATAAGACAAACATGGTATACCTAACATTATGGCAATCTATTGTTATATAAGACAAACATGATATACCTAACATATGGCAATCTATTGCAATCTATTGTTATGTAAGACAAACATGGTTTACTTAACATTATGGCAGTCTATTGTTATATAAGACAAACATGGTATACCCAACATTATGGAAATCTATTGTTATATAAGGCAAACATGGTTTACCTAACATTATGGCAGTCTATTGTTACATAAGACAAAAATGGTATACCTAACATATCATGGAAGTCTGTTGTTATACAAGACAAACGTGGTATACCTAACATTATGGAAGTCTTTTGTTATATAGGACATAGTATACCTAACAATATGGCAGTCTATTGTTATATAAGACAAACATGGTATACCAAACATAACTACATTATGTTAGTCTATTGTTATACAAGACAAACATGGTATACCAAACATAACTATATTATGTTAGTCTATTGTTTTATAAGACAAACAAGGTATACTTAACATTATGGCAAGCTATTGTTATATAAAAAAAGCATGATATACCTTACATATTATGGCAGTCTATTGTTATATAAGACAAACGTGGTATACCTAACATTATGGCAGTCTATTGCCATATAAGACAAAGATGGTATACCTAACATTATGGCAGTCTATTTTCATATAAGACAAAAATGGTATACCTAACATTATGGCAGTCTATTGCCACATAAGACAAACATGGTATACCTAACACTATGGCAGTCTATTGCCATATAAGACAAACATGGTATACCTAATATTATGGCAGTCTATTGCCATATAAGACAAAGATGGTATACCTAACATTATGGCAGTCTATTGCCATATAAGACAAAGATGGTATACATAACATTATGGCAGTCTATTGCCATATAAGATGGTATACCTATCATAACTATATCATGGCAGGCTCCTCACTGTTCTTGTGTCACTGTTGGAAGGGTTGTTAGTGTTGTAAAAGCGATCACTGACCTGCAACGGTGCAGTCGTCTTTGTTGTGGGACAATACTTGATCCTTCAATGAAGGTGCCAAAGCTGGACTCCTGCAAATGGACATCCGAGTCTACAGGGAATAATGACGAGGATGAGGATGAGGACAAAGAGGATGGAGAGAAGGAATCATCATCATCGTTGCTGCTTCTGCTGCCTCCATGAATCACTGGTCCAATACAGAAGTTCATGATGTGGGTGACAGAGGAGCACTAAAGACACTGCTGGTGAGTGAGTTGATTACAAATACATGATAAGGTGCAGATAAGAACGTCCTACATATTTGGTTGCCTCATAGATAAGGTTGAGAGAGAGAGAGAGAGAGAGAGAGAGAGAGAGAGAGAGAGAGAGAGAGAGAGAGAGAGAGAGAGAGAGAGCCAGTAAAAGTCAGTCAATGTTAAAGCTGTATCATTACCTATTTGTACATTATCAAGTTGGAGTGCTATTCTAATGGAACCTTCATCTCCTAAAATTTCTCCACTGTCATATGATATTCTTACTTTCATATGTTAGAAACAGTGTCAGCCTGTGAGTGATATCCCTTCTGAACTATGATTGAACATGCTTTCTTCAACACCTTAAAAAACTTAGCATTCTTATCTAGTGGTGTATGACTCAACTTCAGACATTAACTTCAGTAACAGTAACCCATAATTCAAGGTCACACAGAGCCACATAAACCTAAAATCTATAATCTGAACCATAAGAAACTGAGTCTTCTGATGGTCTGATCTTATATGCTGTCACTCATTTTTGAAGTTTTTCATTCAAAAGAAAATGGACCAAGGTTGTAAGAAAGTAAACTAAGAATGGATGCTCTTGATCCATTCAACTTGAATGGCAATGGAGTAAGGTAATGGGGAAGCACATAAATGGGAATGGAAAACTGTGTAAGCTGCTTTGGTGTTCCAACTTTACAAAGAGTTTTGGACATTCAATAACCAGAAGTTTTTACACATAAGAAAATTCAACAGATTTACAAAACCAAATCAACAGTTGAAACACTGCAATAACTTACCTGGTCCACCTTTGATCCAGCAAATGGTCAGTACAGACTATATATATATATATATATATATATATATATATATATATATATATATATATATATATATATATATATATATATAATATATATATATATATATATATATATATATATATATATATATATATATATATATATATATATATATGCAATTGAGTGGGAAAAGTATAAAAGAAAGAGACAGGAGGTCAAGAGAGAGGTGCAAGAGGTGAAAAAAAGGGCAAATGAGAGTTGGGGTGAGAGACTATCAGTAAATACCTACACAGCTTTCCATGGTTTACCCCAGACGCTTCACATGCCCTGCTTCAATCCACTGACAGCACGTCAACCCCGGTATACCACATCGCTCCAATTCACTCTATTCCTTGCCCTCCTTTCACCCTCCTGCATGCTCAGGCCCCGATCACACAAAATCTTTTTCACTCCATCTTTCCACCTCCAATTTGGTCTCCCTCTTCTCCTTGTTCCCTCCACCTCCGACACATATATCCTCTTGGTCAATCTTTCCTCACTCATCCTCTCCATGTGCCCAAACCACTTCAAAACACCTTCTTCTGCTCTCTCAACCACGCTCTTTTTATTTCCACACATCTCTCTTACCCTTACGTTACTCACTCGATCAAACCACCTTACACCACACATTGTCCTCAAACATCTCATTTCCAGCACATCCATCCTCCTGCGCACAACTCTATCCATAGCCCACGCCTCGCAACCATACAACATTGTTGGAACCACTATTCCTTCAAACATACCCATTTTTGCTTTCCGAGATAATGTTCTCGACTTCCACACATTCTTCAAGGCCCCCAGAATTTTCGCCCCCTACCCCACCCTATGATCCACTTCCACTTCCATGGTTCCATCCGCTGCCAGATCCACTCCCAGATATCTAAAACACTTTACTTCCTCCAGTTTTTCTCCATTCAAACTCACCTCCCAATTGACTTGACCCTCAACCCTACTGTGCCTAATAACCTTGCTCTTATTCACATTTACCCTTAACTTTCTTCTTCCACACACTTTTCCAAACTCAGTCACCAGCTTCTGCAGTTTCTCACATGAATCCGCCACCAGCGCTGTATCATCAGCGAACAACAACTGACTCACTTCCCAAGCTCTCTCATCCCCAACAGACTTCATACTTGCCCCTCTTTCCAAAACTCTTGCATTTACCTCCCTAACAACCCCATCCATAAACAAATTAAACAACCATGGAGACATCACACACCCCTGCCGCAAACCTACATTCACTGAGAACCAATCACTTTCCTCTCTTCCTACCTGTACACATGCCTTACATCCTCGATAAAAACTTTTCACTGCTTCTAACAACTTTCCTCCCACACCATATATTCTTAATACCTTCCACAGAGCATCTCTATCAACTCTATCATATGCCTTCTCCAGATCCATAAATGCTACATACAAATCCATTTGCTTTTCTAAGTATTTCTCACATACATTCTTCAAAGCAAACACCTGATCCACACATCCTCTACCACTTCTGAAACCACACTGCTCTTCCCCAATCTGATGCTCTGTACATGCCTTCACCCTCTCAATCAATACCCTCCCATATAATTTACCAGGAATACTCAACAAACTTATACCTCTGTAATTTGAGCACTCACTCTTATCCCCTTTGCCTTTGTACAATGGCACTATGCACGCATTCCGCCAATCCTCAGGCACCTCACCATGAGTCATACATACATTAAATAACCTTACCAACCAGTCAACAATACAGTCACCCCCTTTTTTAATAAATTCCACTGCAATACCATCCAAACCTGCTGCCTTGCCAGCTTTCATCTTCCGCAAAGCTTTCACTACCTCTTCTCTGTTTACCAAATCATTTTCCCTAACCCTCTCACTTTGCACACCACCTCGACCAAAACACCCTATATCTGCCACTCTATCATCAAACACATTCAACAAACCTTCAAAATACTCACTCCATCTCCTTCTCACATCACCACTACTTGTTATCACCTCCCCACATGCGCCCTTCACCGAAGTTCCCATTTGCTCCCTTGTCTTACGCACTTTATTTACCTCCTTCCAGAACATCTTTTTATTCTCCCTAAAATTTAATGATACTCTCTCACCCCAACTCTCATTTGCCCTTTTTTTCACCTCTTGCACCTTTCTCTTGACCTCCTGTCTCTTTCTTTTATACATCTCCCACTCAATTGCATTTTTTCCCTGCAAAAATCGTCCAAATGCCTCTCTCTTCTCTTTCACTAATACTCTTACTTCTTCATCCCACCACTCACTACCCTTTCTAATCAACCCACCTCCCACTCTTCTCATGCCACAAGCATCTTTTGCGCAATCCATCACTGATTCCCTAAATACATCCCATTCCTCCCCCACTCCCCTTACTTCCATTGTTCTCACCTTTTTCCATTCTGTACTCAGTCTCTCCTGGTACTTCCTCACACAGGTCTCCTTCTCAAGCTCACTTACTCTCACCACCATCTTCACCCCAACATTCACTCTTCTTTTCTGAAAACCCATACAAATCTTCACCTTAGCCTCCACAAGATAATGATCAGACATCCCTCCAGTTGCACCTCTCAGCACATTAACATCCAAAAGTCTCTCTTTCGCACGCCTGTCAATTAACACGTAATCCAATAACGCTCTCTGGCCATCTATCCTACTTACATAAGTATACTTATGTATATCTCGCTTTTTAAACCAGGTATTCCCAATCATCAGTACTTTTTCAGCACATAAATCTACAAGCTCTTCACCATTTCCATTTACAACACTGAACACCCCATGTATACCAATTATTCCCTCAACTGCCACATTACTCACCTTTGCATTCAAATCACCCATCACTATGACCCGGTCTCGTGCATCAAAACCACTAACACACTCATTCAGCTGCTCCCAAAACACTTGCCTCTCTTGATCTTTCTTCTCATGCCCAGGTGCATATGCACCAATAATCACCCACCTCTCTCCATCAACTTTCAGTTTTACCCATATTAATCGAGAATTTACTTTCTTACACTCTATCACATACTCCCACAACTCCTGTTTCAGGAGTATTGCTACTCCTTCCCTTGCTCTTGTCCTCTCACTAACCCCTGACTTTACTCCCCTGACATTCCCAAACCACTCTTCCCCTTTGCCCTTGAGCTTCGTCTCACTCAGAGCCAAAACATCCAGGTTCCTTTCCTCAAACATACTACCTATCTCTCCTTTTTTCACATCTTGGTTACATCCACACACATTTAGGCACCCCACTCTGAGCCTTAATATATATATATATATATATATATATATATATATATATATATATATATATATATATATATATATATATATATTATGCTATCCCTGGGGATAGGGGAGAAAGAATACTTCCCACGTATTCCCTGCGTGTCGTAGAAGGCGACTAAAAGGGAAGGGAGCGGGGGGCTGGAAATCCTCCCCTCTCGTTTTTTTATTTTATTTTTCCAAAAGAAGGAACAGAGAAGGGGGCCAGGTGAGGGTATTCCCTCAAAGGCCCAGTCCTCTGTTCTTAATGCTACCTCGCTATCGCGGGAAATGGCGAATAGTATGAAAAAAAAAAAAATATAATTATATATATATATATATATATATATATATATATATATATATATATATATATATATATATATATATGGTTGTTTAATTTGTTTATGGATGGGGTTGTTAGGGAGGTGAATGCAAGAGTTTTGGAAAGAGGGGCAAGTATGAAGTCTGTTGGGGATGAGAGAGCTTGGGAAGTGAGTCAGTTGTTGTTCGCTGTTGATACAGTGCTGGTGACTGATTCATGTGAGAAACTGCAAAAGCTGGTGACTGAGTTTGGTAAAATGTGTGAAAGAAGAAAGTTAAGAGTAAATGTGAATAAGAGCAAGGTAATTAGGTACAGTAGGGTTGAGGGTCAAGTCAATTTGAAGGTAAGTTTGAATGGAGAAAAACTGGAGGAAGTAAAGTGTTTTAGATATCTGGGAGTGGATCTGGCTGCGGATGGAACCATGGAAGCGGAAGTGGATCATAGGGTGGGGGAGGGGGCGAAAATCCTGGGAGCCTTGAAGAATGTGTGGAAGTCGAGAACGTTATCTCGGAAAGCAAAAATGGGTATGTTTGAAGGAATGGTGATTCCAACAATGTTGTATGGTTGCGAGGCGTGGGCTATGGATAGAGTTGTGCGCAGGAGGGTGGATGTGCTGGAAATGAGATGTTTGAGGACAATGTGTGGTGTGAGGTGGTTTGATCGAGTAAGTAACGTAAGGGTAAGAGAGATGTGTGGAAATAAAAAGAGCGTGGTTGAGAGAGCAGAAGAGGGTGTTTTGAAATGGTTTGGGCACATGAAGAGAATGAGTGAGGAAAGATTGACCAAGAGGATATATGTGTCAGAGGTGGAGGGAACGAGAAGTGGGAGACCAAATTGGAGGTGGAAAGATGGAGTGAAAAAGATTTTGTGTGATCGGGGCCTGAACATGCAGGAGGGTGAAAGGAGGGCAAGGAACAGAGTGAATTGGATCGATGTGGTATACCTGGGTTGACGTGCTGTCAGTGGATTGAATCAGGGCATGTGAAGCGTCTGGGTTAAACCATGGAAAGCTGTGTAGGTATGTATATTTGCGTGTGTGGACGTATGTATATACATGTGTATGCGGGTGGGTTAGGCCATTTCTTTCGTCTGTTTCCTTGCGCTACCTCGCAAACGCGGGAGACAGCGACAAAGCAAAAAAAAAATATATATGTATATATATATATATATATATATATATATATATATTTTTTTTTTATAAAAAAAAAATATATATATATATATATATATATATATATATATATATATATATATATATATATATATTATCCCTGGGGATAGGGGAGAAAGAATACTTCCCACGTATTCCCTGCGTGTCGTAGAAGGCAACTAAAAGGGAAGGGAGCGGGGGGCTGGAAATCCTCCCCTCTCGTTTTTTTTTAATTTTCCAAAAGAAGGAACAGAGAAGGGGGCCAGGTGAGGATATTCCCTCAAAGGCCCAGTCCTCTGTTCTTAACGCTACCTCCCTATCGCAGGAAATGGCGAATAGTATGAAAAAAAAAAAAATATATATATATATATATATATATATATATATATATATATATATATATATATATATATATATAGCGACAAAGCAAAATAAATAAAAATAAATATAAATATATATATATATATGTATATATTGCTTTGTCGCTGTCTCCCGCATTTCCGGGGTAGCGCAAGGAAACAGACAAAAGAAATGGCCCAATCCACCCACATACACATGTACATACATACACGTCCACACATGCAAATATACATACCCATACATCTCAATGTACACATATATATACACACACAGACACATATATATATACACATGCACACAACTCACACTGTCTGCCTTTATTCATTTCCATCGCCACCTCGCCACACATGGAATAACATCCCCCTCCCCCCTCATGTGTGCAAGGTAGCACTAGGAAAAGACAACAAACGCCCCATTTGTTCACACTCAGTCTCTAGCTGTCATTGAATAATGCCCGAAACCACAGCTCCCTTTCCACATCCAGGCAGCACACAACTTTCCATGGTTTACCCCAGACACTTCACATACCCTGATTCAATCCATTGACAGCACGTTGACCCCGGTATACCACATCGATCCAATGCACTCTATTCCTTGCACGCCTTTGACCCTCCTGCATGTTCAGGCCACGATCATTCAAAATCTTTTTCACTCCACCTTTCCACCTCCAATTTGGACTCCCACTTCCTCGTTCCCTCCACCTCCGACACATATATCCTCTTGGTCAATCTTTCCTCACTCATTCTCTCCATGTGCCCAAACCATTTCAAAACACCCTCTTCTGCTCTTTCAACCGCGCTTTTCTTATTTCCACACATCTCTCTTACCCTTACATTACTTACTCGATCAAACCACCTCACACCACATATTGTCCTCAAACATCTCATTTCCAGCACATCCACCCTCCTGCGCACAACTCTATCCATAGCCCACGCCTCGCAACCATACAACATTGTTGGAACCACTATTCCTTCAAACATACCCATTTTTGCTTTCCGAGATAATGTTCTCGACTTCCACACATTCTTCAAGGCTCCCAGGATTTTCGCCCCCTCCCCCACCCTATGATTCACTTCCGCTTCCATGGTTCCATCCGCTGCCAGATCCACTCCCAGATATCTAAAACACTTCACTTCCTCCAGTTTTTCTCCATTCAAACTTACCTCCCAATTGACTTGACCCTCAACCCTACTGTACCTAATAACCTTGCTCTTATTCACATTGACTCTTAACTTTCTTCTTCCACACACTTTTCCAAATTCAGTCACCAGCTTCTGCAGTTTCTCACATGAATCAGCCACCAGCGCTGTATCATCAGCGAACAACAACTGACTCACTTCCCAAGCTCTCTCATCCCCAACAGACTTCATACTTGCCCCTCTGTCCAAAACTCTTGCATTCACCTCCCTAACAACCCCATCCATAAACAAATTAAACAACCATGGAGACATCACACACACCTGCCACAAACCTACATTCACTGAGATCCAATCACTTTCCTCTCTTCCTACATGTACACATGCCTTACATCCTCGATAAAAACTTTTCACTGCTTCTAACAACTTGCCTCCCACACCATATATTCTTAGTACCTTCCACAGAGCATCTCTATCAACTCCATAAATGCTACATACAAATCCATTTGCTTTTCTAAGTATTTCTCACATACGATCTTCAAAGCAAACACCTGATCCACACATCCTCTACCACTTCTGAAACCACACTGCTCTTCCCCAATCTGATGCTCTGCACATGCCTTCACCCTCTCAATCAATACCCTCCCATATAATTTACCAGGAATACTCAACAGACTTATACCTCTGTAATTTGAGCACTCACTCTTATCCCCTTTGCCTTTGTACAATGGCACTATGCAAGCATTTCGCTAATCCTCAGGCACCTCACCATGAATCATAAATACATTAAATAACCTTACCAACTAATCAACAATACAGTCACCCCCTTTTTTAATAAATTCCACTGCAATACCATCCAAACCTGCCGCCTACCGGCTTTCATCTTCCGCAAAGCTTTTACTACCTCTTCTCTGTTTACCAAATCATTTTCCCTAACCCTCTCACTATGCACACCAACTCGACCAAAACACCCTATATCTGCCACTCTATCATCAAACACATTCAACAAACCTTCAAAATACTCACTCCATCTCCTTCTCACATCACCACTACTTGTTATCACCTCCCCACTAGCCCCCTTCACTGGAGTTCCCATTTGCTCCCTTGTCTTATGCACTTTCTTTACCTCCTTCCAGAGCATCTTTTTATTCTCCCTAAAATCTAATGATACTCTTTCACCCCAACTCTCATTTGCCCTCTTTTTCACCTCTTGCACCTTTCTCTTGACCTCCTGTCTCTTTCTTTTATACATCTCCCACTCATTTGCATTTTTTCCCTGCAAAAATCGTCCAAATGCCTCTCTCTTCTCTTTCACTTATAATCTTACTTCTTCATCCCACCACTCACTACTCTTTCTAATCAACCCACCTCCCACACTTCTCATGCCATAAGCATCTTTTGCGCAAGCCATCACTGCTTCCCTATATACATCCCATTCCTCCCCCACTCCCCCCCCCCCCTTACCTCCTTTGTTCTCACCTTTTTCCATTCTGTACTCAGTCTCTCCTGGTACTTCCTCACACAAGTATCCTTCCCAAGCTCACTTACTCTAACCACCCTCTTCATCCCCAACATTCTCTCTTCTTTTCTGAAAACCCATACAAATCTTCACCTTCGCCTCCACAAGATAATGATCAGACATCCCTCCAATTGCACCTCTCAGCACATTAACATCCAAAAGTCTCTTTTTCACGCGCCTGTCAATTAACACGTAATCCAATAACGCTCTCCGGCCATCTCTCCTACTTACATATGTATACTTATGTATATCTCACTTCTTAAACCAGGTATTCCCAATCACCAGTCCTTTTTCAGCACATAAATCTACAAGCTCTTCACCATTTCCATTTACAACACTGAACACCCCATGTATACCAATTATTCCCTTAACTGCCACATTACTCATCTTTGCATTCAAATCACCCATCACTATAACCCAGTCTTGTGCATCAAAACCACTAACACACTCATTCAGCTGCTCCCAAAACACTTGCCTCTCATGATCTTTCTTCTCATGCCCAGGTGCATATGCACCAATAATCACCCATCTCTCTCCATCAACTTTCAGTTTTACCCACATCAATCTAGAGTTTACTTTCTTACACTCTATCACATACTCCCACCATTCCTGTTTCAGTAGTGCTACTCCTTACCTTGCTTTTGTCCTTTCACTAACCCCTGACTTTACTCCCAAGACATTCCCAAACCACTCTTCCCCTTTACCCTTGAGCTTCTTTTCACTCAGAGCCAAAACATCCAGGTTCCTTTCCTCAAACATACTACCTATCTCTCCTTTTTTCTCATCTTGGTTACATCCACACACATTTAGACATCCCAATCTGAGCCTTTGAGGAGGATGAGCATTCCCCGCATGACTCCTTCTTCTGTTTCCCCTTTTAGAAAGTCAAAATACAAGGAGTGGAGGGTTTCTAGCCCCCACTTGCGTCCCCTTTAGTCGCCTTCTACGACACGTGAGGAATGCATGGGAAGCATTCTTTCTCCCCTATCCCCAGGGATAGGGGAGTATAATTAATTTCATTAATCATAATTAATTTCATTAATCATACTTTCATGCTGTCTCCCACGTTAGCAAGGTAGTGAAAGGAAACAGATGAAAGAATGGCCCAACCCACCCACATACACATGTATATACATAAACGCCCACACATGCACATATACATACCCATACATTTCAACCTATACATATATATACATACACAGACATATGCATATATACTCATGTACATATTCATACATGCTGCCTTTATCCATTCCTGCCCCCTCCCCCCACGTGCGTGTGAGGTAGCGCCAGGAAACGACAACAAAGGGCACATTCATTCACACTCAGTCTTTAACTGTCATGTGTAATGCACTGAAACCACAGCTCTCTTTCCACATCCAGGCCCCACAAAACTTTCCATAGTTTACCCCAGATGCTTCACATGTCCTGGTTCAATCCATTGACAGCACATCAACCCCGGTAAACCAAATCATTCCAAGTCACTCTATTCCTTGCATGCCTTTCACCCTCCTGTATGTTCAAGCCCTGATCGCTCAAGATCTTTTTCACTCATCCTTCCACCTCCAATTTGGTCTCCCACTTCTCCTCATTCCCTCCACCTCTGACACATATATCCTCTTTGTCAATCTTTCTTCACTCATTCTCTCCATGTGACAAACTATTTCAATACACCCTCTTTTGCTCTCTCAACCACACTCTTTCTGTCACCAAACATCTCTCTTACCCTTTCATTACTTCCTTGATCAAACCACCTCACACCACATATTGTCACATATTGTCCTCAAACGTCTCATTTCCAACACATCCACCCTCCTCCACACAACCCTATCTATCTATTGTGGAAGATGAAAGCCGGCAAGGCGGAGGGTTTGGATGGTATTGCAATGAAATTTATCAAAAAAGGGGGTGACTTGTTGTTGACTGGTTGGTGAGGATATTCAATGTATGTATGGTTCATGGTGAAGTGTCTAAGGATTGCCAGAATGCATGTATAGTGCCAATGTACAGAGGCAAAGGGGATAAAGGTGAGTATTCAAATTACAGAGGTATAGGTCTGTTGAGTATTCCTGGGAAATTATATGGGAGGGTATTGATCGAGAGGGTAAAGGCATGTACAGAGCACCAGATTGGGGAGGATCAGTGTGGTTTCAGAAGTGGTAGAGGATGTGTGGATCAGGTGTTTGTTCTGAAAAATGTATGTAAGAAATACTTAGAAATGCAAATGGATTTGTCTGTAGCATTTATGGATCTGGAGAAGGCATATGACAGAGTTGATAGAGATGCTCTCTGGAAGGTATTAAGAGTATATGGTGTGGGTGGTAAGTTGCTAGAAGCAGTGAAATGTTTTTATCGAGGATGTAAGGAATGTGTACGAGTAGGAAGAAAGGAAAGTGACAGGTTTCCAGTGAATGTCAGTTTGCGGCAGGGGTGCATGATGTCTCCATAGTTGTTTAATCTGTTTATGGATGGGGTTGTTAGGGAGGTGAATGCAAAAGTTTTCAAGAGAGGAGCCAGTATACAGTCTGTTGTGGATTAGAGGGTTGTTTGGGAAGTGAGTCAGTTGTCAGGTGGCAAACTGCAGAAGTTGGTGACTGAGTTTGGTGAAGAATGTGAAAGAAGAAAGCTAAGAGTAAATGTGAATAAGAGCTAGGCTATTAATAGGTTCAGTAGGGTTGAGGGACAAGGAAACTGATAGGTAAGTTTGAATGGAGAAAAACTGGAGGAAGTAAAGTGTTTTATATATCTGGGAGTGGATTTGGCAGCGGATGGAACCATGGAAGCAGAAGTGAGTCACAGGGTGGGGGAGGGGCGAAGGTTCTGGGAGCATTGAAGAATGTGTGGAAGGCGAGAACGTTATCTCGGAGCAAAAATGGGTATGTTTAAAGGAATAGTAGCTCCAACAATGTTATGTGGTTGTGAGGCATGGGCGATAGATAGGTTTGTGCGGAGGAGGGTAGATGTGTTGGAAATGTGTATATATGTATGTGTATGCAGTCTGTTGTGGATGAGAGAGCTTGGGAAGTGAGTCAGTTCTTCGCTGATGATACAGTGCTGATGGCTGATTCATGTGAGAAACTGCAAAAGCTGGTGACTGAGTTTGGTAAAGTGTGTGACAGAAGAAAGTTAAGAGTAAATGTGAATAAGAGCAAGGTTATTAGGTACAGTAGGGTTGAGGGTCAAGTCAATTGGGGATAGGGGTGAAACAATACTTCCCACGCATTCCTCACATGTCGTAGAAGGAGACTACAGAGGACGGGAGCGGGGGGCCAGAAATCCTCCCCTCCTTGTATTTCTAACTTTCTAAAATGGGAAACAGGAGTCACGTGGGGAGTGCTCATCCTCCTCAAAAGCTCAGACTGGGGTGTTTAAATGTGTGTGGATGTAACCAAGATGTGAAAAAAGGAGAGATAGGTAGTATGTTTGAGGAAAGGAACCTGGATGTTTTGGCTCTGAGTGAAACGAAGCTCAAGGGTAAAGGGGAAGAGTGGTTTGGGAATGTCTTGGGAGTAAAGTCAGGAGTTAGTGAGAGGACAAGAGCAAGGGAAGGAGTAGCAGTACTCCTGAAACAGGAGTTGTGGGAGTATGCGATAGAGTGTAAGAAAGTAAATTCTCGATTAATATGGGTAAAACTGAAAGTTGATGGAGAGAGATGGGTGATTATTGGTGCATATGCACCTGGGCATGAGAAGAAAGATCATGAGAGGCAAGTGTTTTGGGAGCAGCTGAATGAGTGTGTTAGTGGTTTTGATGCACGAGACCGGGTTATAGGAATGGGTGATTTGAATGCAAAGGGAGTAATGTGACAGTTGAGGGAACAATTGGTATACATGGGGTGTTCAGTGTTGTAAATGGAAATGGTGAAGAGCTTGTAGATTTATGTGCTGAAAAAGGACTGGTGATTGGGAATACCTGGTGTAAAAAGCGAGATAGACATAAGTATACGTATGTAAGTAGGAGAGATGGCCAGAGAGCGTTATTGGATTACATGTTAATTGACAGGCGTGCGAAAGAGAGACTTTTGGATGTTAATGTGCTGAGAGGTGCAACTGGAGGGATGTCTGATCATTATTTTGTGGAGGCTAAGGTGAAGATTTGTATGGGTTTTCAGAAAAGAAGATTGAATGTTGGGGTGAAGAGGGTGGTGAGAGTAAGTGAGCTTGGGAAGGATACTTGTGTGAGGAAGTACCAGGAGAGATTGAGTACAGAATGGAAAAAGGTGAGAACAATGGAAGTAAGGGGAGTGGGGGAGGAATGGGATGTATTTAGGGAATCAGTGATGGATTGCGCAAAAGATGCTTGTGGCATGAGAAGAGTGGGAGGTGGGTTGATTAGAAAGGGTAGTGAGTGGTGGGATGAAGAAGTAAGATTATTAGTGAAAGAGAAGAGAGAGGCATTTGGACAATTTTTGCAGGGAAAAAATGCAATTGAGTGGGAGATGTATAAAAGAAAGAGACAGGAGGTCAAGAGAAAGGTGCAAGAGGTGAAAAAGAGGGCAAATGAGAGTTGGGGTGAGAGAGTATCATTAAATCTTAGGGAGAATGAAAAGATGTTTTGGAAGGAGGTAAATAAAGTGTGTAAGACAAGGGAGCAAATGGGAACTTCAGTGAAGGGCGCAAATGGGGAGGTGATAACAAGTAGTGGTGATGTGAGAAGGAGATGGAGTGAGTATTTTGAAGGTTTGTTGAATGTGTTTGATGTTTTTTGCTTTGTCGCTGTCTCCCGCGTTTGCGAGGTAGCGCAAGGAAACAGACGAAAGAAATGGCCCAACCCACCCCCATACACACGTATATACATACACGTCCACACACGCAAATATACATATCTACACAGCTTTCCATGGTTTACCCCAGACGCTTCACATGCCCTGATTCAATCCACTGACAGCACGTCAACCCCGGTATACCACATCGATCCAAGTCACTCTATTCCTTGCCCTCCTTTCACCCTCCTGCATGTTCAGGTAAGAGAGATGTGTGTAAATAAAAAGAGTGTAGTTGAGAGAGCAGAAGAGGGTGTTTTGAAATGGTTTGGTCACATGGAGAGAATGAATGAGGAAAGATTGACCAAGAGGATATATTTGTCAGAGGTGGAGGGAACGAGGAGAAGTGGGAGACCAAATTGGAGGTGGAAAGATGGAGTGAAAAAGATTTTGAGTGATCGGGGCCTGAACATGCAGGAGGGTGAAAGGCGTGCAAGGAAAAGAGTGAATTGGAACGATGTGGTATACCGGGGTTGACATGCTATCAGTGGATTGAACCAGGGCATGTAAAGCGTCTGGGGTAAACCATGGAAAGTTGTGTGGGGCCTGGATGTGGAAAGGGAGCTGTGGTTTCGGTGCATTATTACATGACAGCTAGAGACTGAGTGTGAATGAAAGGGGCCTTTGTTGTCTTTTCCTAGTGCTACCTCGCACACATGAGGGGGGAGGGGGTTGTTATTCCATGTATGGCGAGGTGGTGATAGGAGTAAATAAAGGCAGACAGTATGAATTATGTACATGTGTAGATATGTATATGTCTGTGTGTGTATATATATGTGTACATTGAGATGTATAGGTATGTATATTTGTGTGTGTGGACGTGTATGTATATACATGTGTATGTGGGTGGGTTTGGCCATTCTTTTGTCTGTTTCCTTGCGCTACCTCGCTAATGCGGGAGACAGCGACAAAGCAAAATAAATAAAATAAATAAATAAATCCCCCCCTCTCATTTTTTTTTTTTTTCCAAAAGAAGGAACAGAGAAGGGGGCCAGGTGAGGATATTCCCTCAAAGGCCCAGTCCTCTGTTCTTAACGCTACCTCGCTAACGGGGGAAATGGCGAATAGTTTGAAAGAAAGAAAATATATATATATATATATATATATATATATATATATATATATATATATATATATATATATATATATATTTATTTTATATATTTATTATACTTTGTCGCTGTCTCCCGCGTTTGCGAGGTAGCGCAAGGAAACAGACGAAAGAAATGGCCCAACCCCCCCCATACACATGTATATACATACGTCCACACACGCAAATATACATACCTACACAGCTTTCCATGGTTTACCCCAGACGCTTCACATGCCTTGATTCAATCCACTGACAGCACGTCAACCCCGGTATACCACATCGCTCCAATTCACTCTATTCCTTGCCCTCCTTTCACCCTCCTGCATGTTCAGGCCCCGATCACACAAAATCTTTTTCACTCCATCTTTCCACCTCCAATTTGGTCTCCCTCTTCTCCTTGCTCCCTCCACCTCCGACACATATATCCTCTTGGTCAATCTTTCCTCACTCATCCTCTCCATGTGCCCAAACCACTTCAAAACACCCTCTTCTGCTCTCTCAACCACGCTCTTTTTATTTCCACACATCTCTCTTACCCTTACGTTACTCACTCGATCAAACCACCTCACACCACACATTGTCCTCAAACATCTCATTTCCAGCACATCCATCCTCCTGCACACAACTCTATCCATAGCCCACGCCTCGCAACCATACAACATTGTTGGAACCACTATTCCTTCAAACATACCCATTTTTGCTTTCCGAGATAATGTTCTCGACTTCCACACATTCTTCAAGGCCCCCAGAATTTTCGCCCCCTCCCCCACCCTATGATCCACTTCCGCTTCCATGGTTCCATCCGCTGCCAGATCCACTCCCAGATATCTAAAACACTTCACTTCCTCCAGTTTTTCTCCATTCAAACTCACCTCCCAATTGACTTGACCCTCAACCCAACTGTACCTAATAACCTTGCTCTTATTCACATTTACTCTTAACTTTCTTCTTATATATATATATATATATATATATATATATATATATATATATATATCTTATATATATATATATATATATTAAGAATATATGGTGTGGGAGGAAAGTTGTTAGAAGCAGTGAAAAGTTTTTATCGAGGATGTAAGGCATGTGTACGTGTAGGAAGAGAGGAAAGTGATTGGTTCTCAGTGAATGTAGGTTTGCGGCAGGGGTGTGTGATGTCTCCATGGTTGTTTAATTTGTTTATGGATGGGGTTGTTAGGGAGGTAAATGCAAGAGTTTTGGAAAGAGGGGCAAGTATGAAGTCTGTTGGGGATGAGAGAGCTTGGGAAGTGAGTCAGTTGTTGTTCGCTGATGATACAGCGCTGGTGGCTGATTCATGTGAGAAACTGCAGAAGCTGGTGACTGAGTTTGGAAAAGTGTGTGGAAGAAGAAAGTTAAGAGTAAATGTGAATAAGAGCAAGGTTATTAGGTACAGTAGGGTTGAGGGTCAAGTCAATTGGGAGGTGAGTTTGAATGGAGAAAAACTGGAGGAAGTGAAGTGTTTTAGATATCTGGGAGTGGATCTGGCAGCGGATGGAACCATGGAAGCGGAAGTGGATCATAGGGTGGGGGAGGGGGCGAAAATTCTGGGGGCCTTGAAGAATGTGTGGAAGTCGAGAACATTATCTCGGAAAGCAAAAATGGGTATGTTTGAAGGAATAGTGGTTCCAACAATGTTGTATGGTTGCGAGGCGTGGGCTATGGATAGAGTTGTGTGCAGGAGGATGGATGTGCTGGAAATGAGATGTTTGAGGACAATGTGTGGTGTGAGGTGGTTTGATCGAGTGAGTAACGTAAGGGTAAGAGAGATGTGTGGAAATAAAAAGAGCGTGGTTGAGAGAGCAGAAGAGGGTGTTTTGAAGTGGTTTGGGCACATGGAGAGGATGAGTGAGGAAAGATTGACCAAGAGGATATATGTGTCGGAGGTGGAGGGAACAAGGAGAAGAGGGAGACCAAATTGGAGGTGGAAAGATGGAGTGAAAAAGATTTTGTGTGATCGGGGCCTGAACATGCAGGAGGGTGAAAGGAGGGCAAGGAATAGAGTGAATTGGAGCGATGTGGTATACCGGGGTTGACGTGCTGTCAGTGGATTGAATCAAGGCATGTGAAGCGTCTGGGGTAAACCATGGAAAGCTGTGTAGGTATGTATATTTGCGTGTGTGGACGTATGTATATACATGTGTATGGGGGGGGGGTTGGGCCATTTCTTTCGTCTGTTTCCTTGCACTACCTCGCAAACGCGGGAGACAGCGACAAAGTATAATAAATTAATAAATAATAATATATATATATATATATATATATATATATATATATATATATATATATATATATATATATATATATATATATATATATATATATATATATATATATATATTCTTTCTTTCAAACTATTCGCCATTTCCCGCATTAGCGAGGTAGCGTTAAGAACAGAGGACTGGGCCTTTGAGGGAATACCCTCACCTGGCCCAATTCTCTGTTCCTTCTTTTGGAAAATTAAAAAAAAAACGAAAGGGGAGGATTTCCAGCCCCCCGCTCCCTCCCCTTTTAGTCGCCTTCTACGACACGCAGGGAATACGTGGGAAGTATTCTTTCTCCCCTATCCCCAGGGAATATGTATATATAGAGATGCTCTGTGGAAGGTATTAAGAATATATGGTGTGGGAGGAAAGTTGTTAGAAGCAGTGAAAAGTTTTTATCGAGGATGTAAGGCATGTGTACGTGTAGGAAGAGAGGAAAGTGATTGGTTCTCAGTGAATGTAGGTTTGCGGCAGGGGTGTGTGATGTCTCCATGGTTGTTTAATTTGTTTATGGATGGGGTTGTTAGGGAGGTAAATGCAAGAGTTTTGGAAAGAGGGGCAAGTATGAAGTCTGTTGGGGATGAGAGAGCTTGGGAAGTGAGTCAGTTGTTGTTCGCTGATGATACAGCGCTGGTGGCTGATTCATGTGAGAAACTGCAGAAGCTGGTGACTGAGTTTGGTAAAGTGTGTGGAAGAAGAAAGTTAAGAGTAAATGTGAATAAGAGCAAGGTTATTAGGTACAGTAGGGTTGAGGGTCAAGTCAATTGGGAGGTGAGTTTGAATGGAGAAAAACTGGAGGAAGTGAAGTGTTTTAGATATCTGGGAGTAGATCTGGCAGCGGATGGAACCATGGAAGCGGAAGTGGATCATAGGGTGGGGGAGGGGGCGAAAATTCTGGGGGCCTTGAAGAATGTGTGGAAGTCGAGAACATTATCTCGGAAAGCAAAAATGGGTATGTTTGAAGGAATAGTGGTTCCAACAATGTTGTATGGTTGCGAGGCGTGGGCTATGGATAGAGTTGTGCGCAGGAGGATGGATGTGCTGGAAATGAGATGTTTGAGGACAATGTGTGGTGTGAGGTGGTTTGATCGAGTGAGTAACGTAAGGGTAAGAGAGATGTGTGGAAATAAAAAGAGCGTGGTTGAGAGAGCAGAAAAGGGTGTTTTGAAGTGGTTTGGGCACATGGAGAGAATGAGTGAGGAAAGATTGACCAAGAGGATATATGTGTCGGAGGTGGAGGGAACGAGGAGAAGAGGGAGACCAAATTGGAGGTGGAAAGATGGAGTGAAAAAGATATTGTGTGATCGGGGCCTGAACATGCAGGAGGGTGAAAGGAGGGTAAGGAATAGAGTGAATTGGAGCGATGTGGTATACCGGGGTTGACGTGCTGTCAGTGGATTGAATCAAGGCATGTGAAGCGTCTGGGGTAAACCATGGAAAGCTGTGTAGGTATGTATATTTGCGTGTGTGGACGTATGTATATACATGTGTATGGGGGGGTTGGGCCATTTCTTTCATCTGTTTCCTTGCGCTACCTCGCAAACGCGGGAGACAGCGACAAAGTATAAAAAAAAAAAAATAATATATATATATATATATATATATATATATATATATATATATATATATATATATATATATATGAATAAATGCCTATACACGCACATATACATGCATATACATATCAACATATACATATATACACATGTACATATTCATACTTGCTTGCCTTCATCCATTCCTGTCGCTACCCTGCCTCACAGGAAATAGCATCATTACCCCCTACTTCAGTGAGGTAGCGCCAGGAAAACAGACTAAAAAGTCCACATTTGTTGACACTTCATCTCTAGTTGTCATGTGTTATGCACTGAAATCACAGCTCCCTATCCACATCCAGGCCCCACGATTGTGATTATTGAAAGTACTAAATCCTCAGAGGTAAAGTCACTACACACCTAAATGATACTAATACAAGCATTACTTCAGCATTTCCATTTATTGCAGATCTATTGTTTGTGCTTCCATATAATGAAACAAATATATTAATCAACTCACATTTATTAAATAATACTATATACAAAACACATACCAGTGAAAATATTATCCACTCCAAATCTTGTTTCTTATTTATGTCTTTATCACATTAACTGCCTGTCAGTTATTCAAGTTCAATGATATATAAATAATCTACTATTCACCTGCAAGTATAGAAAATATACATTTTGGACAATCAAGTACATATTACCAGGATGACACTGAGTTTGAAGCAGAAACTGTGTGAGGCTTTATTGACTTGAGATTATATTGAAATTATCAGAGAATATGCAACTCATAACTATATGTGGTCTTTTTTACGTTGATATTGAACTGCCTAACTCATGCAAGGGCTTACCCTCATCTTACCTGTTTCCCTTCATGCCTTAGCATGGTAACATAAGGAACAATCTTCATACTCCTCCATCTTCATACTCCTCCAAAATAGGTGTCTGTAACCTTTAGCTTATTCTAAGGGAGCTGTGTATATAGGAAAGTCTTACCACTTTCAGAAGTGTTTCTTTAAGCTACAAAATATTAATATATGATAGTAAAGTAATCAGACAGCAACTCCTCTCCCTTTTGGATGTTGCGTGTGGCCACTAATCCCACTATACGCAGAGGAAGATCCATAACAGGAAGAGCCTCAGGTGGAGAATACCACAGGTTGGGAAGGTACTGCCGCTCTTCAAGGGGGACGTCTCCTGGATGTATTGTCATCTCCTGATATGCAACATTGCTGGAATGACCTGTAATATCAAGCTGTGAATCATAAACCAAATCATTCCTCACACTATTCACATAATGGCCATACGAAAGTAATTCACAAAAATAATTGTTAAATATTAAAATATGTAACAGTACATTTATGCATTCCTTCAACATCCTGAATCTATGCTACCAGTCAACCAAACTTTCAGCATCCAACCTCATCAGGCATTACCATTTGCACCCCCACACTGCACACAAGGACCATCTAAAGCAAACATGAAATCTTTCCTGAACGATATTCATCATGTTAGTAACACTTCAACTAACCCACATGGACCCACATGACCACTGAAAAAAATATACACAAAACTCTAAGTCATCAGAATGGCCAAAATACAAACAGTAAAAAGTAGTACAAGCTTCAAAGTATCCTAGACAGATTCCTATGTTCTGATATCATGCAACCTTACACTTCATCAACACTCACAACAAAGGCAGCAAAAAGCATATGCCACAGTGTATTACAACAGTGTAACCCAAAATTCTCCCAACAAATTGCAGATTTCACAAAGCAAAGAAAAAATCTCAGTATAAAACCACTGACAATAAACAAAGACCATAAAACAAATTCAAACTCTTCACATTACCATCACTAACAGCAAACTTCCACTTCGTCCTTGACACTGGACAACAAAACAACTACTCTGGTTAGTAATAAACAATATCCACACTTGAAGTGCAGCTAACTCACT
This sequence comes from Panulirus ornatus, assembly GCF_036320965.1. NCBI lineage: Eukaryota > Metazoa > Arthropoda > Malacostraca > Decapoda > Palinuridae > Panulirus > Panulirus ornatus. Next base: position 51,265,571 of record NC_092230.1, on the reverse strand, counting down.
CTAGAAGAGTCAAGCCCTGAAATGACAAACAAAATCTAATGCAGTGTATCCAAAAGGCACCACTGTCAGTGTCAGCTGAGGATTTAAATTTTCATGAATATGGCTATTTTGTACTAGAAGGCTATTTTTCTGTTACTATTATCACTTTTGGGAATTAAAGCAAAAGCTCTAGCACTGTTTAGTTCAAGAAAGTCTGGTATGGGCTTAATGTGGTCCCCAGGTAAAAATGGGTTAAAAGATAAATAAAAACATAGGAAATCTGTGACAGTGTTAAGGGCACATGACAGTGTTAAGGGCACATAGCTGATAGATATCAAACTTAGTTTTATAATGAATGTCAGGACAGTTCAGCTGCACAGAAAATGCAGCATTATTTTGTATATAGCAGGGAATAAACTCATCAGCAGAAAAACTGAAAACCATTTTATAGTTATCTCTAACTTGGGAGTCTGATGTGAAGTATACTCTCTCTCTCTCTCTCTGAATCCTCAATTGTGGGCACTACAAACATGGACATCTTTTACCAAATGAACATCGCAAACACTTTATATGTGGGATCAAGTCCTTACCACTTGAGATGATATCCAGTACTTTAAAAAGGATATGCCTTACCGAGATGTACACTAAGGTACATGATCTTTGTAAACCCTATCCTTTATAATACGAGTAGTTCATGAATAGAAGATGACTGATGACATTGTTAATGGAGAAAGCTTACATGAATTTAAGAAGTTGTATGATAGTTGAGAATGTTCAAAATCAGGGACCCAATGATTGTAAAACTCCCTCTCCATACAGTACAAATTGGCACAGATTGAGTATCCCTTATTCGAAATGCTTAGGACCAGAAATGTTCCAGATTTTGGAATATTTGCATGTACATAATGAGATATGTGGAAAACAGGATTGCATGGAAACAAACAGGTTAGAACTGAGACATACCTCAACGTTTTGACCGTTCAACGGTCTTTCTCAGGAGATACTGATTCCAGCATTCGGTGGAACTGTTCCCCAGCAAGTGATGGTCACCCAGTTGGATGCCTTGGTATGTCACTCTCTGATTGGACTGCTTGTCCTGCGACCTCCACCCATTCACAGTGATCTCTGCTGCCTGATGTGACCAGCAGATAAACCCAAACTTTGTGTTAATGTTGTTCTTTATCCTTTCCTCTTGGTAAGCTTTCACACAATCGCTTAATAGTTAGTCACTTGCCTGAAGATGCCTTGGCATCAACCATTTAGTAATAGTGTAAGAGCTTACCTATAGGAAGGGATTAAGAACAATGTTATCGCAAGGTCTGGGTTCATCTGCTGGTCACATCAGAAAGTGGAGATTGCTGTGAACAGGTGGAGGTAACACGACAAGCAATCCAATCACAGAGTGACACACCAAGGCATCCAACCAGGTGACCATCACTTGCTGGGGGAACAAAGTCATGCCCAATGTTGGAATCAGTATCTCCTGAGGAACACCATTGAACAGTTGAAACGTTGAGGTACGTTTGATATACAACTTAAACACATAGCCTGAAGGTAATGCATACAATATTTTAAATAACTTTGTGCATGAAACAAAGTCTGTGTAACACAGAATCCATCAGAAAGCAAAGTTGTCACAATGTCAGCCACCCATGTGGATGACCTGTGGTTGCTTGGCATCATCTTCATTCCTATCTCTGAATCTACTGGCTACTGATAAGCAATCATTTTCTAACATTTATTCACACTAAGCAGAAAATAAGCAAAAAACATAGTGAGTAATGCACGTAGGTCTGGCAGTGACAATGGTTTGTAACAAACTGACACCAACAGTGCATCAGAGCCAAGCATAGACAAGTGAAGTCAGGTGTGGAACTTTCCACTTGTAACATCATTTTTTTTTTTTTTTTTTTTTATACTTTGTCGCTGTCTCCCGCGTTTGCGAGGTAGCGCAAGGAAACAGACGAAAGAAATGGCCCAACCCCCCCCCCCATACACATGTACATACACACGTCCACACACGCAAATATACATACCTACACAGCTTTCCATGGTTTACCCCAGACGCTTCACATGCCTTGCTTCAATCCACTGACAGCACGTCAACCCCTGTATACCACATGACTCCAATTCACTCTATTTCTTGCCCTCCTTTCACCCTCCTGCATGTTCAGGCCCCGATCACACAAAATCTTTTTCACTCCATCTTTCCACCTCCAATTTGGTCTCCCTCTTCTCCTCGTTCCCTCCACCTCCGACACATATATCCTCTTGGTCAATCTCTCCTCACTCATTCTCTCCATGTGCCCAAACCATTTCAAAACACCCTCTTCTGCTCTCTCAACCACGCTCTTTTTATTTCCACACATCTCTCTTACCCTTACGTTACTTACTCGATCAAACCACCTCACACCACACATTGTCCTCAAACATCTCATTTCCAGCACATCCATCCTCCTGCGCACATCTCTATCCATAGCCCACGCCTCGCAACCATACAACATTGTTGGAACCACTATTCCCTCAAACATACCCATTTTTGCTTTCCGAGATAATGTTCTCGACTTCCACACATTTTTCAAGGCTCCCAAAATTTTCGCCCCCTCCCCCACCCTATGATCCACTTCCGCTTCCATGGTTCCATCCGCTGACAGATCCACTCCCAGATATCTAAAACACTTCACTTCCTCCAGTTTTTCTCCATTCAAACTCACCTCCCAACTGACTTGACCCTCACCCCTACTGTACCTAATAACCTTGCTCTTATTCACATTTACTCTCAACTTTCTTCTTCCACACACTTTACCAAACTCAGTCACCAGCTTCTGCAGTTTCTCACATGAATCAGCCACCAGCGCTGTATCATCAGCGAACAACAACTGACTCACTTCCCAAGCTCTCTCATCCCCAACAGACTTCATACTTGCCCCTCTTTCCAAAACTCTTGCATTTACCTCCCTTACAACCCCATCCATAAACAAATTAAACAACCATGGAGACATCACACACCCCTGCCGCAAACCTACATTCACTGAGAACCAATCACTTTCCTCTCTTCCTACACGTACACATGCCTTACATCCTCGATAAAAACTTTTCACTGCTTCTAACAACTTGCCTCCCACACCATATATTCTTAATACCTTCCACAGAGCATCTCTATCAACTCTATCATATGCCTTCTCCAGATCCATAAATGCTAAAAGTCTCTCTTTCGCACGCCTGTCAATTAACACGTAATCCAATAACGCTCTCCAGCCATCTCTCCTACTTACATAAGTATACTTATGTATATCTCGCTTTTTAAACCAGGTATTCCCAATCATCAGTCCTTTTTCAGCACATAAATCTACAAGCTCTTCACCATTTCCATTTACAACACTGAACACCCCATGCATACCAATTATTCCCTCAACTGCCACATTACTCACCTTTGCATTCAAATCACCCATCACTATAACCCGGTCTCGTGCATCAAAACCGCTAACACACTCATTTAGCTGCTCCCAAAACACTTGCCTCTCATGATCTTTCTTCTCATGCCCAGGTGCATATGCACCAATAATCACCCACCTCTCTCCATCAACTTTCAATTTTACCCATATTAATCGAGAATTTACTTTCTTACATTCTATCACATACTCCCACAACTCCTGTTTCATGAGTATTGCTACTCCTTCCCTTGCTCTTGTCCTCTCACTAACCCCTGACTTCACTCCCCAGACATTTCCAAACCACTCTTCCCCTTTACCCTTGAGCTTCGTTTCACTCAGAGCCAAAACATCCAGGTTCCTTTCCTCAAACATACTACCTATCTCTCCTTTTTTCACATCTTGGTTACATCCACACACATTTAGGCACCCCACTCTGAGCCTTCGAGGAGGATGATCACTCCCCGCGTGACTCCTTCTTCTGTTTCCCATTTTAGAAAGTTAATACAAGGAGGGGAGGATTTCCGGCCCCCCGCTCCCGTCCCCTCTAGTCGCTTTCTACGACACGCGAGGAATACGTGGGAAGTATTCTTTCACCCCTATCCCCAGGGATACTTAGTAATATACTTGGTGAAAGTGATTTTGACCAGGAGAACATCATGTCACCACTTAAAAAGTTTGGAATTTTCAGATTAGGGATGCTCAACCTGAAATTACATGAAGATGCAAAACTAACACAAAACATCAACTCTCTCAGAAAAGAAATAAACATACTCTTGAAACACTGCTCAAAAGTTAGCCTCCAACCAATTGCATCCTTAAACACGAGATGTATAAAAAAGCTAGCCACCTCCCCTTAACAACAACACTGAAAAAAATCTCTTTCTTCTACCATGCCACTTGTGGATATCCATAGTATACTGGGGTCTACGTGCTGTCAATGGACTGAACCAGGGCATGTGAAATGTCTGGGGTAAACCATGGAAAGGCCTGTGGAGCCTGGATGTGGATAGGGAGCTGTGGTTTCAATGCATTACACATGACAGCTAGAGACTGAGTGTGAGTGAATGTGGCCTTTTTTGTCTGTTTTCCTGGTGCTACCTCGCTGAAGCATGGGACAGCAATGCTGTTTCCTGTGGAGTGGGATGGTGCTGGGGATGGATGAAGGCAAGCTTGTATGAATATGTACATGTGTATATATGTATATGTCTGCGTATGAATATGTATGCACACACTGAAATGTATAGGTATGTATATGTGCATGTGTGGGAGTTTATGTATATACATGTATATGCAGGTGGGTTGGGCCATTCTTTCGTCTGTTTCCTTGCGCTACCTTGCTGATGCGGGAGACAGTGACTTAGTATAATAATAAAAAAAAGAAAGAAAGGAGAGATAGGTAGTATGTTTGAAGAAAGGAACCTGGATGTTCTGGCTCTCAGTGATAGGAAGCTCAAGGGTAAAGGGGAAGAGTGGTCTGGGAAAGTCCTGGGAGTAAAGTCAGGGGTTGGTGAGAGGACAAGAGCTAAGGAAGGAGTAGCAAAATTCCTGAAGCAGGAGTTGTGGGAGTATGTGATAGGGTGTAAGAAAGTAAATTCTAGATTGATGTGGGTAAAACCGAATTGATGTGGGTAAAACCGAAAGTGGATGGAGAGAGATGGGTGATTATTAGTGCCTATGCACCTGGTCATGAGAAGAAAGATCATGAGAGGCAAGGGTTCTGGGAGCAGTTAAGTGAGCGTAACAGCAGCTTTGATGCACGAGACCAGGTCATAGTGATGGGTGGTTTAAATGCGAAAGTGAGTAATGTGGCAGTTGAGGGTATAATGGGGTGTTCAGTGTTGTAAATGGAAATGGTGATGAGCTTGTGGATTTGTGTGCTGAAAAAGGACTAGTGATTGGGAATACCTGGCTTAAAAAGAGATATACATAAGTATACATATGTGAGTAGGAGAGATGGTCAAAGGGCATTATTGGACTACGTGTTAATTGACAGGCGCGTAAGAGTGAGACTTTTGGATGTTAATACACTGAGAGGGGCAGCTGGGGGGATGTCTGATCACTGTTTTGTGGAGGCGAAGGTGAAGATTTGTAGAGGCTTTCAGAAAAGAAGAGAGAATGTCAGGGTGAAGAGAGTGGTGAGATTATGTGATCTTGGAAAGGAGACTTGTGTGAGGAAGTATCAGGAGAGATTGAGTGTAGAATGGCAAAAGGTGAGACCAAATGAAGGGAGTGGGTGAGGAATGGGATGTATTTAGGGAAGCAGTGATGGCTTGAGTAAAAGGTGCATGTGGTATATGAAAGGTGGGAGGTGGGCAGATTAAAACAGGGTAGTGAGTGGTGGGATGAAGAAGTAAGATTGTCAGTGAAAGAGAAAAGAGAGGTGTTTGGACGATATTTGCAAGGAAGTAGTAAAAATGACTAGGAGATGTACGTAAGAAAGCGGTAAGAGGTCAAGAGAAAGGTGCAAGAGTTGAAAGAGGGCAAATAAGAGTTGGGGTGAGAGAGTATCATTAAATTTTAAGGAGAATAGAGATATTTTGGAAGGAGGTAAATGACATGCATAAGACAAGAGAATAAATGGGAATGTTGGTGAAGGGAGTAAGTGAGGAAGTGACAACAGATAGTGATGGGGTGAGATAGAGTATTTTGAAGGTTTGTTGAATGTGTTTAATGATAGAGTGGCAGATACAGGGTGCTATGGTTGGGGTGGTGTACGAAGTAAGAGGGTCAGGGAGAATGGGTTAGTGAAGAAAGAACATGTAGTGAAAGCTTTGCAGTTGATGTAATCCAGCAAGGTGACAGGTTTGGATGATATTGTTGTGGAATTTATCAAAAAAGGGGGGTGATTGTGTTGTTAATTGCTTGGTAAGGATATTCAGTGTATGTATGGACCATGGTGAAGTGCCTGAAAATTGGGGGATTGCATGCATAGTGCCATTGTACAAAGGCAAAGGGGATAAAGGTGAGTGTTCAAATTACAGAGGTATATGTTTGTTGAGTATTCCTGGGAAATTATATGTAAGGCATGTGTACGTGTAGGAAGAGAGGAAAGTGATTGGTTCTCAGTGAATGTAGGTTTGCGGCAGGGGTGTGTGATGTCTCCATGGTTGTTTAATTTGTTTATGGATGGGGTTGTTAGGGAGGTAAATGCAAGAGTCCTGGAAAGAGGGGCAAGTATGAAGTCTGTTGGGGATGAGAGAGCTTGGGAAGTGAGTCAGTTGTTGTTCGCTGATGATACAGCGCTGGTGGCTGATTCATGTGAGAAACTGCAGAAGCTGGTGACTGAGTTTGGTAAAGTGTGTGGAAGAAGAAAGATGAGAGTAAATGTGAATAAGAGCAAGGTTATTAGGTACAGTAGGGGTGAGGGTCAAGTCAATTGGGAGGTGAGTTTGAATGGAGAAAAACTGGAGGAAGTGAAGTGTTTTAGATATCTGGGAGTGGATCTGTCAGCGGATGGAACCATGGAAGCGGAAGTGGATCATAGGGTGGGGGAGGGGGCGAAAATTTTGGGAGCCTTGAAAAATGTGTGGAAGTCGAGAACATTATCTCGGAAAGCAAAAATGGGTATGTTTGAGGGAATAGTGGTTCCAACAATGTTGTATGGTTGCGAGGCGTGGGCTATGGATAGAGATGTGCGCAGGAGGATGGATGTGCTGGAAATGAGATGTTTGAGGACAATGTGTGGTGTGAGGTGGTTTGATCGAGTAAGTAACGTAAGGGTAAGAGAGATGTGTGGAAATAAAAAGAGCGTGGTTGAGAGAGCAGAAGAGGGTGTTTTGAAATGGTTTGGGCACATGGAGAGAATGAGTGAGGAGAGATTGACCAAGAGGATATATGTGTCGGAGGTGGAGGGAACGAGGAGAAGAGGGAGACCAAATTGGAGGTGGAAAGATGGAGTGAAAAAGATTTTGTGTGATCGGGGCCTGAACATGCAGGAGGGTGAAAGGAGGGCAAGAAATAGAGTGAATTGGAGTCATGTGGTATACAGGGGTTGACGTGCTGTCAGTGGATTGAAGCAAGGCATGTGAAGCGTCTGGGGTAAACCATGGAAAGCTGTGTAGGTATGTATATTTGCGTGTGTGGACGTGTGTATGTACATGTGTATGGGGGGGGGGGTTGGGCCATTTCTTTCGTCTGTTTCCTTGCGCTACCTCGCAGACGCGGGAGACAGCGACAAAGTATAAAAAAAAAAAAAAAAAAAATTGATTAAAAGGGTAAAGGCATGTACAGAGCATCAGACTGAGAAGGAGCAGTGTGGTTTCAAAGTGGTGGAGTATGTGTAGATCAGGTGTTTGCTTTGAAGAATGTATGTGAAAAATACTTAGAAAAGCAAATGGATCTGTATGTAACATTTATGGATCTGAAGAAGGCACATGATAGGGATGATAGAGATGCTTTGTGGAAGGCTTATAGAAAATATGGTGTGAGAGAAAAGTTGCTGGAAGCAGTGAAAAGTTTTTACCAAGGATATACGTCATGTGTACGGGTAGGAAAAGAGGAAAGTGACTGGTTCCCAGTGAATTTCAGTCTGCGGCAGGGGTGTGTGATGTCCCCATGGTTGTTTAATTTGTTTATGGATGGGGTGGTTAGGGAGGTAAATGCAAGAGTTTTGGAGAGAGGGGCACGTATGCAGTCTGCTGTGGATGAGAGAGCTTGGGAAGTGAGTCAGTTGTTGTTCACTGATGATACAGCTCTAGTGGCTGATTTGTGTGAGAAACTGCAGAGGATGGTGACTGAGTTTGGAAAAGTGTGTGAAAGAATAAAGTCGAGAGCATATATGAAGAAGAGCAAGGTTATTAGAATCAGTAGGGTTCAGGGACAAGTTAATTGGGAGGTAAGTTTGAATGGAGAAAATTGGAATAAGTGAAGTATTTTTGATATCTGGGAGTGGACTTAACATCAAATGGAACCATGGAAGTGGAAGTAAGTCACAGGATGTGGAAGGGGGAGAAGGCTCTGGGACAGATGAAGAATGAGTGGAAGGAGAGCAGGTTATCTCGTAGAGCAAAAATGGGTATGTTAAAAGTTATAATAGTTCAAATAATGTCATATGGTTGCGAGGAATGGGCTATAGATAGGGATTGTACGGAGGAGGATGGATGTGTTGGAAATGAAATGTTTGAGGACAATATGTGGTGCGAGGTGATTTGATCGAGTAAGTAATGTAAGGGTGTAAGGGTAAGAGAGATGTGTGGAAATAAAAAGAGAAAGGTTGAGAGAGCAGAAGAGGGTGTGCTGAAATGGTTTGGACATATGGAGAGAATGAGTGAGGAAAGATTGACAAAGAGGATATATGTGTCAGGGGTGGATGGAACAAGGAGAAGTGGGAGACCAAATTGGAGATGGAAGGACGAAGTGAAAAATATTTTGAGTGATCGGGACCTGAACATACAGGAGGGTGAGGTGTCGCAAGGAACAGAGTGAACTGAAATGATGTGGTATGCTTGGGTCGATGTGCTGTCAATGGACTGAACCAGGGTATGTAAAGCACCTGGGGTAAACCATGGAAAGGTCTATGGGGCCTGGATGTGGATAAGGAGCTGTGGTTTTGGTGCATTACACATGACAGCTAGAGACTGAGTGTGAACAAATGTGGACTTTTTGTCTGTATTCCTGGCGCTGCCTCACAGAAGCAGTGGATAGCAATGCTGTTTTCCTGTGGGGTGGGTGGTATATGTATGTACATGTTGATATGTACATATATGTATATGTGTGTATGTAGAGTTTATGTATATACATGTGTAAATGAGTGGATGGCCCATTCATCGTCTGTTTCCTGGTTCTACCTCAAAGACATGGGAAACAGCAATTATGTATAATAAAAAATATAGCAAATAGTATATGTTGATATATGTATATGTATGTACATGTGCATGTATGGGCATTTATGCATATTTACGTGTATATGAGTGGATGGGCCATTCTTCATCTGTTTTCCTGTGTGGAGGGGTAGTGCAAGGAATGGATGAAGTAAAGCAAGCATGAATATGTACATGTGTATATATGTAATGTCTGTGTATGTGTATGTATATATATGTATATGTCGAAATGTATATGTATGTATATATGTGTATGTGGGCGTTTATGTATATATATACATACACCTCGGTTGAGGTGGTGTGAGAAGTGAAAGGGTCAGGGAGAAGATGAAAGCCAGCAAGGTGGCAGGTTTGGATGGCATTGCAGTGGAATTCATTTAAAAAGGGGGTGACAGTGCTGTTGACTGGTTCGTAAGTATATTCAATGTATGTATGGCTAATGGTGAAGTCCCTGAGGATTGGTGGAATGCATGCATAGTGCCATTGAAATAAAAGGTAAAGGGGATAAAGGTGAGTGCTTAAATTACAGAGGTATAAGTTTGTTGAGTATTTCTGGGAAATTATATGGGAGGGTATTGATCAAGAGGGGGAAGGCATGTACAGAGCATCAGATTGGGGAAGATCAGTGTGGTTTCAGAAGTGGTAGAGGATGTGTGGATCAGGTGTTTGCTTTGAAGAATGTATGTGAGAAAAACAAATAGATTTGTATGGAGAATTTATGGACCTGGAGAAGGCATATGATAAGAGTTGATAGAGACGCTCTCTGGAAGGTATTAAGAATATATATATTCTATTAAGAATATGTATATATCTAGATTGATATGGGCAAAACTGAAAGTTGATGGAGAGAGATGGGTGATTATTGGTGCATATGCACCTGGGTATGAGAAGAAAGATCATGAGAGGCAAGTGTTTTGGGAGCAGCTGAATGAGGGTGTTTTGGGAGCAGCTGAATGAGTGTGTTAGTGGTTTTGAGGCACAAGACCAGGTCATAGTGATGGGTGATTTGAATGCAAAGGTGAGTAATGTGGCAGTTGAGGGAATAATTGGTATACATGGGGTGTTCAGTGTTGTAAATGGAAATGGTGAAGAGCTTGTAGATTTATGTGCTGAAAAAGGACTGGTGATTGGGAATACCTGGTTTAAAAAGCGAGATATATATAAGTATACGTATGTAAGTAGGAGAGATGGCCAGAGAGCGTTATTGGATTACGTGTTAATTAACAGGCGCGCGAAAGAGAGACTTTTGGATGTTAATGTGCTGAGAGGTGCAACTGGAGGGATGTCTGATCATTATCTTGTGGAGGCGAAGGTGAGGACTTGTAGGGGTTTTCAGAAAAGAAGAGAGAATGTTGGGGTGAAGAGAGTGGTGAGAGTAAGTGAGCTTGGGAAGGAGACGTGTGAGGAAGTACCAGGAGAGACTGAGTACAGAATGGAAAAAGGTGAGAACAAAGGAGGTAAGGGGAGTGGGGGAGGAATGGGATCTATTTAGGGAAGCAGTGATGGCTTGCGCAAAAGATGCTTGTGGCATGAGAAGCGTGGGAGGTGGGTTGATTAGAAAGGGTAGTGAGTGGTGGGATGAAGAAGCAAGATTACTAGTGAAAGAGAAGAGAGAGGCATTTGGACGATTTTTGCAGGGAAAAAATGCAAATGAGTGGGAGATGTATAAAAGAAAGAGGCAGGAGGTCAAGAGAAAGGTGAAAGAGGTGAAAAAGAGGGCAAATGAGAGTTGGGGTGATAGAGTATCATTAAATTTTAGGGAGAATGAAAAGATGTTTTGGAAGGAGGTAAATAAAGTGCGTAAGACAAGGGAGCAAATGGGAACTTCAGTGAAGGGGGCTAATGGGGGAGGTGATAACAAGTAGTGGTGATGTGAGATGGAGTGAGTATTTTGAAGGTTTGTTGAATGTGTTTGATGATAGAGTGGCAGACATAGGGTGTTTTGATCGAGGTGGTGTGCAAAGTGAGAGGGTTAGGGAAAATGATTTGGTAAACGGAGAAGAGGTAGTAAAAGCTTTGCGGAAGATGAAAGCTGGCAATGCAGCAGGTTTGGATGATATTGCAGTGGAATTTATTAAAAAAGGGGGTGACTGTATTGTTGACTGGTTGGTAAGGTTATCTAATGTATGTATGATTCATGGTGAGGTGCCTGAGGATTGGCGGAATGCTTGCATAGTGCCATTGTACAAAGGCAAAGGGGATAAGAGTGAGTGCTCAAATTACAGAGGTATAAGTTTGTTGTGTTTTTTTTTTTTTTTTTTTTTTTATACTTTGTCGCTGTCTCCCGCGTTTGCGAGGTAGCGCAAGGAAACAGACGAAAGAAATGGCCCAACCCCCATACACACGTACATACACACGTCCACACACGCAAATATACATACCTACACAGCTTTCCATGGTTTACCCCAGACGCTTCACATGCCTTGATTCAATCCACTGACAGCACGTCAACCCCTGTATACCACATCGCTCCAATTCACTCTATTCCTTGCCCTCCTTTCACCCTCCTGCATGTTCAGGCCCCGATCACACAAAATCTTTTTCACTCCATCTTTCCACCTCCAATTTGGTCTCCCTCTTCTCCTCGTTCCCTCCACCTCCGACACATATATCCTCTTGGTCAATCTTTCCTCACTCATTCTCTCCATGTGCCCAAACCATTTCAAAACACCCTCTTCTGCTCTCTCAACCACGCTCTTTTTATTTCCACACATCTCTCTTACCCTTACGTTACTTACTCGATCAAACCACCTCACACCACACATTGTCCTCAAACATCTCATTTCCAGCACATCCATCCTCCTGCGCACAACTCTATCCATAGCCCACGCCTCGCAACCATACAACATTGTTGGAACCACTATTCCTTCAAACATACCCATTTTTGCTTTCCGAGATAATGTTCTCGACTTCCACACATTTTTCAAGGCTCCCAAAATTTTCGCCCCCTCCCCCACCCTATGATCCACTTCCACTTCCATGGTTCCATCCGCTGACAGATCCACTCCCAGATATCTAAAACACTTCACTTCCTCCAGTTTTTCTCCATTCAAACTCACCTCCCAATTGACTTGACCCTCAACCCTACTGTACCTAATAACCTTGCTCTTATTCACATTTACTCTTAACTTTCTTCTTCCACACACTTTACCAAACTCAGTCACCAGCTTCTGCAGTTTCTCACATGAATCAGCCACCAGCGCTGTATCATCAGCGAACAACAACTGACTCACTTCCCAAGCTCTCTCATCCCCAACAGACTTCATACTTGCCCCTCTTTCCAGGACTCTTGCATTTACCTCCCTAACAACCCCATCCATAAACAAATTAAACAACCATGGAGACATCACACACCCCTGCCGCAAACCTACATTCACTGAGAACCAATCACTTTCCTCTCTTCCTACACGTACACATGCCTTACATCCTCGATAAAAACTTTTCACTGCTTCTAACAACTTGCCTCCCACACCATATATTCTTAATACTTTCCAAAGAGCATCTCTATCAACTCTATCATATGCCTTCTCCAGATCCATAAATGCTACATACAAATCCATTTGCTTTTCTAAGTATTTCTCACATACATTCTTCAAAGCAAACACTTGATCCACACATCCTCTACCACTTCTGAAACCGCACTGCTCTTCCCCAATCTGATGCTCTGTACATGCCTTCACCCTCTCAATCAATACCCTCCCATATAATTTACCAGGAATACTCAACAAATTTATACCTCTGTAATTTGAGCACTCACTCTTATCTCCTTTCCCTTTGTACAATGGCACTATGCACGCATTCCGCCAATCCTCAGGCACCTCACCATGAGTCATACATACATTAAATAACCTTACCAACCAGTCAACAATACAGTCACCCCCTTTTTTAATAAATTCCACTGCAATACCATCCAAACCTGCTGCCTTGCCGGCTTTCATCTTCCGCAACGCTTTTGCTACCTCTTCTCTGTTTACCAAATCATTTTCCCCAACCCTCTCACTTTGCACACCACCTCGACCAAAACACCCTATATCTGCCACTCTGTCATCAGACACATTCAACAAACCTTCAAAATACTCATTCCATCTCCTTCTCACATCACCACTACTTGTTATCACCTCCCCATTTACGCCCTTCACTGAAGTTCCCATTTGCTCCCTTGTCTTACGCACCCTATTTACCTCCTTCCAGAACATCTTTTTACTCTCCCTAAAATTTACTGATAGTCTCTCACCCCAACTCTCATTTGCCCTTTTTTTCACCTCTTGCACCTTTCTCTTGACCTCCTGTCTCTTTCTTTTATACTTCTCCCACTCAATTGCATTTTTTCCCTGCAAAAATCGTCCAAATGCCTCTCTCTTCTCTTTCACTAATACTCTTACTTCTTCATCCCACCACTCACTACCCTTTCTAAACAGCCCACCTCCCACTCTTCTCATGCCACAAGCATCTTTTGCGCAATCCATCACTGATTCCCTAAATACATCCCATTCCTCCCCCACTCCCCTTACTTCCATTGTTCTCACCTTTTTCCATTCTGTACACAGTCTCTCCTGGTACTTCCCCACACAGGTCTCCTTCCCAAGCTCACTTACTCTCACCACCTTCTTCACCCCAACATTCACTCCTCTTTTCTGAAAACCCATACTAATCTTCACCTTAGCCTCCACAAGATAATGATCAGACATCCCTCCAGTTGCACCTCTCAGCACATTAACATCCAAAAGTCTCTCTTTCGCACGCCTGTCAATTAACACGTAATCCAATAACGCTCTCTGGCCATCTCTCCTACTTACATAAGTATACTTATGTATATCTCGCTTTTTAAACCAGGTATTCCCAATCATCAGTCCTTTTTCAGCACATAAATCTACAAGCTCTTCACCATTTCCATTTACAACACTGAACACCCCATGCATACCAATTATTCCCTCAACTGCCACATTACTCACCTTTGCATTCAAATCACCCATCACTATAACCCGGTCTCGTGCATCAAAACCGCTAACACACTCATTCAGCTGCTCCCAAAACACTTGCCTCTCATGATCTTTCTTCTCATGCCCAGGTGCATATGCACCAATAATCACCCACCTCTCTCCATCAACTTTCAATTTTACCCATATTAATCGAGAATTTACTTTCTTACATTCTATCACATACTCCCACAACTCCTGTTTCAGGAGTATTGCTACTCCTTCCCTTGCTCTTGTCCTCTCACCAACCCCTGACTTCACTCCCCAGACATTTCCAAACCACTCTTCCCCTTTACCCTTGAGCTTCGTTTCACTCAGAGCCAAAACATCCAGGTTCCTTTCCTCAAACATACTACCTATCTCTCCTTTTTTCACATCTTGGTTACATCCACACACATTTAGGCACCCCACTCTGAGCCTTCGAGGAGGATGATCACTCCCCGCGTGACTCCTTCTTCTGTTTCCCATTTTAGAAAGTTAATACAAGGAGGGGAGGATTTCCGGCCCCCCGCTCCCGTCCCCTCTAGTCGCTTTCTACGACACGCGAGGAATACGTGGGAAGTATTCTTTCACCCCTATCCCCAGGGATAATATACATATATATATACATATACACACACACACACATACACACACATACGCACATACACACACACACACACACACATACATATATATACATATGAAAAATGTAAGAAACAATTTAGAAAACAAACTTTTAGCTTGAAATGAATGAAAAAAATGAATGTCACATAATGGTTCAACCTCTGGCTATGGAAAAGGAAATGTACAATTTATTCACACAAACGTCAATAGCAGTTCTCATCAATTTCACCACTGTATCAATAAGCTTCAATGTCTAAGCTACATTTTTCTCCAACTTCACTATTTGGAAGAAGAGAGAATGTTGGGGTGAAGAGAGTGGTGAGAGTAAGTGAGCTTGGGAAGGAGACGTGTGAGGAAGTACCAGGAGAGACTGAGTACAGAATGGAAAAAGGTGAGAACAAAGGAGGTAAGGGGAGTGGGGGAGGAATGGGATCTATTTAGGGAAGCAGTGATGGCTTGCGCAAAAGATGCTTGTGGCATGAGAAGCGTGGGAGGTGGGTTGATTAGAAAGGGTAGTGAGTGGTGGGATGAAGAAGCAAGATTACTAGTGAAAGAGAAGAGAGAGGCATTTGGACGATTTTTGCAGGGAAAAAATGCAAATGAGTGGGAGATGTATAAAAGAAAGAGGCAGGAGGTCAAGAGAAAGGTGAAAGAGGTGAAAAAGAGGGCAAATGAGAGTTGGGGTGATAGAGTATCATTAAATTTTAGGGAGAATGAAAAGATGTTTTGGAAGGAGGTAAATAAAGTGCGTAAGACAAGGGAGCAAATGGGAACTTCAGTGAAGGGGGCTAATGGGGAGGTGATAACAAGTAGTGGTGATGTGAGAAGATGGAGTGAGTATTTTGAAGGTTTGTTGAATGTGTTTGATGATAGAGTGGCAGACATAGGGTGTTTTGATCGAGGTGGTGTGCAAAGTGAGAGGGTTAGGGAAAATGATTTGGTAAACGGAGAAGAGGTAGTAAAAGCTTTGCGGAAGATGAAAGCTGGCAATGCAGCAGGTTTGGATGATATTGCAGTGGAATTTATTAAAAAAGGGGGTGACTGTATTGTTGACTGGTTGGAAAGGTTATCTAATGTATGTATGATTCATGGTGAGGTGCCTGAGGATTGGCGGAATGCTTGCATAGTGCCATTGTACAAAGGCAAAGGGGATAAGAGTGAGTGCTCAAATTACAGAGGTATAAGTTTGTTGTGTATTCCTGGTAAATTATATGGGAGGGTATTGATTGAGAGGGTGAAGGCATGTACAGAGCATCAAATTGGGGAAGAGCAGTGTGGTTTCAGAAGTGGTAGAGGATGTGTGGATCAGGTGTTTCCTTTGAAGAATGTATGTGAGAAATACTTAGAAAAGCAAATGGATTTGTATGTAGCATTTATGGATCTGGAGAAGGCATATGATAGAGTTGATAGAGATGCTCTGTGGAAGGTATTAAGAATATATGGTGTGGGAGGCAAGTTGTTAGAAGCAGTGAAAAGTTTTTATCGAGTATGTAAAGCATGTGTACGTGTAGGAAGAGAGGAAAGTGATTGGTTCTCAGTGAATGTAGGTTTGTGGCAGGGGTGTGTGATGTCTCCATGGTTGTTTAATTTGTTTATGGATGGGGTTGTTAGGGAGGTGAATGCAAGAGTTTTGGAAAGAGGGGCAAGTGTGCAGTCTGTTGTGGATGAGAGAGCTTGGGAAGTGAGTCAGTTGTTGTTCGCTGATGATACAGCACTGGTGTGATTCATGGTAGAAACTGCAGAAGCTGGTGACTGAGTTTGGTAAAGTGTGTGAAAGAAGAAAGTTAAGAGTAAATGTGAATAAGAGCAAGGTTATTAGGTAAAGTAGGGTTGAGGGTCAAGTCAATTGGGAGGTAAGTTTGAATGGAGAAAAACTAGAGGAAGTAAAGTGTTTTAGATATCTGGGAGTGGATCTGGCAGCGGCTGGAACCATGGAAGCGGAAGTGAATCATAGGGTGGGGGAGGGGGCAAAAATTCTGGGAGCCTTGAAGAATGTTTGGAAGTCGAGAACATTATCTCGGAAAGCAAAAATGGGTATGTTTGGAGGAATAGTGGCTCCAACAATGTTGTATGGTTGCGAGGCATGGGCTATGGATAGAGTTGTGCGCGGGAGGGTGGATGTGCTGGAAATGAGATGTTTGAGGACAATATGTGGTGTGAGGTGGTTCGATCGAGTAAGTAATGTAAGGGTAAGAGAGATGTGTGGAAATAAAAAGAGTGTGGTTGAGAGAGCAGAAGAGGGTGTTTTGAAATGGTTTGGTCACATGGAGAGAATGAATGAGGAAAGATTGACCAAGAGGATATATGTGTCAGAGGTGGAGGGAACGAGAAGTGGGAGACCAAATTGGAGGTGGAAAGATGGAGTGAAAAAGATTTTGAGTGATCGGGGTCTAAACATGCAGGAGGGTGAAAGGCGTGCAAGGAATAGAGTGAATTGGAACGATGTGGTATACCGGGGTTGACATGCTGTCAATGGATTGAACCAGGGCATGTGAAGCTTCTGGGGTAAACTATGGAAAGTTCTGTGGGGCACGGATGTGGAAAGGGAGCTGTGGTTTCAGTGCATTATTACATGACAGCTAGAGACTGAGTGTGAACGAATGGGGCCTTTGTTGTCTTTTCCTAGCGCTACCTCGCACACATGAGGGGGGAGGGGGTTGTTATTCCATGTGTGGCGAGGTGGCAATGGGAATAAATAAAGGCAGACAGTATGAATTATGTACATGTGTATATATGTATATGTCTGTGTGTGTATATATATGTGTACATTGAGATGCGTGTGTGGACGTGTATGTATATACATGTGTATGTGGGTGGGTTGGGCCATTCTTTCGTCTGTTTCCTTGCGCTACCTCGCTAACGTGGGAGACATCGACAAAGAAAAATAAATAAATAAAAAATAAATATATGGTGTGGGAGGAAAGTTGCTAGAAGCAGTCAAAAGTTTTTATCGAGGAAGTAAGGTATGTGTATGTGTATGAGTAGGAAGAGAGGAAAGTGACTGGCTCTCAGTGAATGTCGGTTTGTGGCAAGGGTGCGTGACGTTTCCATGGTTGTTTAATTTGTTTGTGGGTGGGGTTGTTAGGGAGATGGATGCAAGAGTTTTGGAGAGAGGGGCAATCATGCAGTCTGTTGTGGATGAGAGGGCTTGGGAAGTGAGTTAGTTGTTGTTTGCTGATGATACAGTGCTGATGGCTGACTCGGATGAGAAACTGCAGAAGTTGGTGACCGAGTTTGGTAAAGTGTGTGAAAGAAGAAAGCTGTGAATAAATGTAAATAAGAGTAAGGTTATTAGGTACAATAGGGTTGAGGGACAAGTCAGTTGGGAGGTAAGTTTGAATGGAGAAAAACTCAAGGAAGTGAAGTGTTTTATCTGGGAGTGGATTTGGCAACAGATGGAACCATGGAAGCAACAGGGTGGGTGAAGGGGCAAAAGTGCAGGGAGCATTGAAGAATATGTGGAAGGCGAGAACATCATCTCGGAAAGCAAAGATGGGTATGTATGAAGGAATAGTGGTTCCAACAATGTTATATGGTTGTGAGGCATGGGCTATAGATAGGGTTGTGCAGAGGAGGATGGATGTGTTGGGAATGAGATGTTTGAGGACAATATGTGGTGTGAGGAGGGTTGATCGAGTAAGTAATGAAAGGGTAAGAAAGATGTGTGGTAATAAAAAGTGTGTGGTTGAGAGAGCAGAAGAGGGTGTCTTGAAATGGTTATATCACGTGGAGAGAATGAGTGAGGAAAGATTGACCAAGAGGATATATGTGTCAGAGGTGGAGGTAACGAGAAGTGGAAGACCAAATTGGAGGTGGAAGGATGTAGTGAAAATAATTTTGAGTGATCAGGGACGGAACATGCAGGAGGGTGGAAGGTGTGCAAGGAACGGAGTGAAATGGAATGATGTGGTATACCGGGGTCGACATGCCGTCAATGGATTGAACCAGGGCATGTGAAGCATCTGGGGTAAACCATGGAAAGTTTTGTGGGGCCTGGATGTGGAAAGGGAGCTGTGGTTTCGGTGCATTATACATGACACCTAGAGACTGAGTGTGAACGAATGTGGCCTTTGTTGTCTTTTTCTAGCACTTCCTCGCATGCGTATGGGTGGGGGGGAGGGTGTCATTTCATGTGTGGCGAGGTGGCGATAGGAATGAATAAAGGCAGCAAGTATGAATTATATACATGTGTATATATGTATATGTCCGTGTATGTATATATATATATATATATATATATATATATATATATATATATATATATATATATATATATATATATATATATATATATGTATACGTTGAAATGTATAGGCATGTATATCTGCATGTGTGGACATGTGTGTATATGCATGTGTATGTGGGTGAGTTGGGCCATTCTTTCATCTGTTCCCTTGAGCTACCTCGCTAATGCGGGAGACAGCGACAAAGTAGCCCTGGGGATAGGGGAGAAAGAATACTTCTCATGCATTCCCTGTGTGTCGTATGTAGAAGGCGACGGGAATGGGAGCTAGAAACCCTCCCTTCCTTGTACTTTAACTTTCTAAAAGGGGAAACAGAAGGAGTCAAGCAGGGAGTGCTCATCTTCCTCGAAGGCTCAGATTGGGGTGTCTAAATGTGTGGATGTAACCAAGATGAGAAAAAAGGAGAGATAGGAAACATGTTTGAGGAAAGGAACCTGGATGTTTTGGCTCTGAGTGAAATAAAGCTCAAGGGTAAAGGGGAAGAGTGGTCTGGGAATGTTTTGGGATTAAAGTCAGGGGCTGGTGAGAGGACAAGAGCATAGGAAGGAGTAGCACTACTCCTGAAACAGTTGTGGGAGTATGTGATAGATTGTAAGAAAGTAGACTGTAGATTGATATGGGTAAAACTGAAAGTGGATGGAGAGAGATGGGTGGTTATTGGTGCATATGCACCTGGTCATGAGAAGAAATATCATGAGAGGCAAGTGTTTTGGGTGCAGCTGAGTTAGTGTGTTAGCAGTTTTCATGCACGAGACCAGGTTATAGTGATGGGTGATTTGAATGCAAAGGTGAGTAATGTGGCAGTTGACGGAATAATTGGTGTACATGGGGTGTTCAATGTTGTAAATGGAAATGGTGAAGAGCTTGTAGATTTGTGTCCTGAAAAAGAACTGGTGATTGGGAATACCTGGTTTAAAAAGAGAGATATACATAAGTATACATATATAAGTAGGAGAGATGGCCAGAAAGCATTATTGGATTACGTGTTATTGATAGGTGCATGAAAGAGAGACTTTTGGATGTTAATGTGCTGAGAGGTGCAACTAGAGGGATGTCTGGTCATTACCTTGTGGAGGCAAAGGTGAAGATTTGTAGAGGTTTTCAAAAAAGAAGACAGAATGTTGGGGTGAAGAGAGTGGTGAGAGTAAGTGAGCTTGTGAAGGAGACTTGTGTGAGGAAGCACCAAGAGAGACAGAGCAAAGGACGTAAGGGGAGTGGGGAAGGAATGGGATATATTTAGGGAAGCAGTAATGGCTTGCGCAAAAGATGCTTGTGGCATGAGAAGTGTGGGAGGTGGGCAGATTAGAAAGGGAAGTGAGTGGTGGGATGAAGAAGTAAGATTATTAGTGAAAGAGAGGAGAGGCATTTGGACAAGTTTTGTAGGGAAATAGTCCAAATGGCAGGAAGATGTATAAAAGAAAGAGGCCACAGGTCAAGAGAAAGGTGCAAGGGGTGAAAAAGACAGCAAATGAGAGTTGAGGTGAGAGAGTACCATTAAATTTTAGGGAGAATAAAAAGATGTTTTGCAAGGAGGTAAATAAAGTGCATAAGACAAGAAAACAAATGGGAACATGGGTGAAGGGGGCTAATGGAGAGGTAATAACAAGGAGTGGTGATGTGAGAAAGAGATGGAGTGAGTATTTTGAAGGTTTGTTGAATGTGTTAGATGACAGAGTGGCTGATGTAGGGTGTTTTAGTCAAGGTGGTGTGTGAAGTGAGAGGATTGGGGAGAATTATTTGGTAAACAGAGAAGTAGTGAAAGCTTTGCGGAAGATGAAAGCTGGCAAGGCAGCAGGTTTGGTTGGTATTGCAGTGGAATATATTAAAAAAGGGGGTGACTGTGTTGTTGACTGGTTGGTGAGGATATTCAGTGTATGTATAGCTCATAGTGAGGTGCTTGAGGATTGGCGGAATGCATGCATAGTGCCATTGTAAAAAGGCAAAGGGGATAAAGGTGAGTGTTCAAATTACAGAGGCATAAGTTTGTTGAGTATTCCTGGGAAATCATATGTGAGGGTACTGATTAAGAGGGTGAAGGCATGTACAGAGCATCAGATTGGGGAAGAGCAGTGTGGTTTCAGAAGTGGTAGAGGATGTGAGGATCAGGCGTTTGCTTTGAAGAATGTATGTGAGAAATACTTAGAAAAGCAAATGGATTTGCATGTAGCATTTATGGACATGGAGAAGGCATATGATAAGAGTTCATAGAGATGCTCTGTGGAAGGTATTAAGAGTATATGGTGTGGGAGGCAAGTTGTTAGTAGCAATGAAAAGTTTTTATCAAGGATGTGAGGCATGTGTACGAGTAGGAAGAGAGGAAAGTGATTGGTTCTCAGTGAATGTCGATTTGCAGCAGGGGTGCATGATGTCTCCATAGTTGTTTAATTTGTTTATGGATGGGGATGTTAGGGAGGTGAATGCAAGAGTTTTGGAAAGAGGGGCAAGTATGGAGTCTGTTGTGGATGAGAGAGCTTGGGAAGTGAGTCAGTTGTTGTTTGCTGATGATACAGTGCGGGTGGCTGACTCGGGTGAGAAACTGCAGAAGCTGGTGACTGAGTTTGGTAAAGTGTGTGAAAGAAGAAAGCTGAGAGTAAATGTAATAAGAGCAAGGTTATTATGTACAGAAGAGTTGAGGAACAAGTCAATTGGGAGGTAAGTTTGAATGGAGAAAAACTAGAGGAAGTGAAGTGTTTTAGATATCTGGGAGTGGATTTGGCAGCGAATGGAACCATGGAAGCGGAAGTGAATCATAGGGTGGGGGAGGGGGCAAAAATTCTGGGAGCCTTGAAGAATGTTTGGAAGTCAAGAACATTATCTCGGAAAGCAAAAATGGGTATGTTTGAAGGAATAGTGGTTCCAACAATGTTGTATGGTTGTGAGGCGTGGGCTATGGATAGAGTTGTGCGCAGGAGGGTGGATGTGCTGGAAATGAGATGTTTGAGGGCAATATGTGGTGTGAGGTGGTTTGATCAAGCAAGTAATGTAAGGGTAAGAGAGATGTGTGGAAATAAAAAGAGTATGGTTGAGAGAGCAGAAGAGGGTGTTTTGAAATGGTTTGGTCACATGGAGAGAATGAATGAGGAAAGATTGACCAAAGAGGATATATGTGTCAGAGGTGGAGGGAACAAGGAGAAGTGGGAGACCAAATTGGAGGTGGAAAGATGGAGTGAAAAAGATTTTGAGTGATCGGGGCCTGAACATGCAGGAGGGTGAAGGGCGTGCAAGGAATAGAGTGAATTGGGACGATGTGGTATACTGGGGTCAACATGCTGTCAATGGATTGAACCAGGGTATGTTAAGCGTCTGTGGCAAACCATGGAAAGTTTTGTGGGGCCTGGATGTGGAAAGGGAGCTCTGGTTTCGGTGCATTATACATGACAGCTAGAGACTGAGTGTGAACGAAAGAGGCCTTTGTTGTCTTTTCCTAGCACCACCTCACGTGCGTGCAGGGGGAAGGAGTTGTCATTTCATGTGTGGCGGAGTTGCGATGGGAATGAATAAAGGCAGCAAGTATGAATTATGTACATGGGTATATATGTATATGTCTGTGTATATATATATATATATATATGTATACGTTGAAATTTATAGGTATGTATATGTGCGTGTGTGGACGTGTATGTGGGTGAGTTGGGCCATTCTTTCGTCTGTTTCCTTGCGCTGCTGACGCGGGAGACAGCGACAAAGTATAATAAAATAATTTATCTATTTTTATTTATTTTGCTTTGTCGCTGTCTCCCGCGTTAGCGAGGTAGCGCAAGGAAACAGACGAAAGAATGGCCCAACCCAACCACATACACAAGTATATACATACACGTCCATACATGCAAATATACATACCTATACATCTCAATGTACACATACATATATACACACACACAGGCATATACATATATATACATGTACATAATTCATACTGTCTGCCTTTATTTATTCCCATCGCCACCTCGCCACACATGGAATAACATCCCCCTCCCCCCTCATGTGTGCGAGGTAGTGCTAGGAAAAGACAACAAAGGCCCCATTGATTCACACTCAGTCTCTAGCTGTCATGTAATAATGCACCGAAACCACAGCTCCCTTTCCACATCCAGGCCCCACACAACTTTCCATGGTTTACCCCAGACGCTTCACATGCCCCGGTTCAATCCATTGACAGCACGTCGACCCTGATATACCACATCGTTCCAATTCACTCTGTTCCTTGAACGCCTTTCACCCTCCTGCATGTTCAGGCCCCGATCACTCAAAATCTTTTTCACTCCATCTTTCCACCTCCAATTTGGTCTCCCACTTCTCCTTGTTCCCTCCACCTCTGACACATATATCCTCTTTGGTCAATCTTTCCTCACTCATTCTCTCCATGTGGCCAAACCATTTCAAAACACCCTCTTCTGCTCTCTCAACCATACTCTTTTTATTTCTATACATCTCTCTCACCCTTACATTACGTACTCGATCAAACCACCTCACACCACATATTTTCCTCAAACATCTCATTTCCAGCACATCCACCCTCCTGCGCACAACTCTATCCATAGCCCACGCTTCAAAACCATAGAACATTGTTGGAACCACTATTCCTTCAAACATACCCATTTTTGCTTTCCGAGATAATGTTCTCGACTTCCAAACATTCTTCGAGGCTCCCAGAATTTTTGCCCCCTCCCCCACCCTATGATTCACTTCCGCTTCCATGGTTCCATCCACTGCCAAATCCACTCCCAGATATCTAAAACACTTCACTTCCTCCAGTTTTTCTCCATTCAAACTTACCTCCCAATTGACTTGACCCTCAACTCTACTGTACCTAATAACCTTGCTCTTATTCACATTTACTCTTAACTTTCTTCTTTCACACACTTTACCAAACTCAGTCATCAGCTTCTGCAGTTTCTCACATGAATCAGCCACCAGTGCTGTATCATCAGCGAACAACAACTGACTCACTTCCCAAGCTCTCTCATCCACAACAGACTGCATACTTGCCCCTCTTTCCAAAACTCTTGCATTCACCTCCCTAACAACCCCATCCATAAACAAATTAAACAACCATGGAGACATCACACACCCCTGCCGCAAACCTACATTCACTGAGAACCAATAACTTTCCTCTCTTCCTACATGTACACATGCCTTACATCCTCGATAAAAACTTTTCACTGCTTCTAACAACTTGCCTCCCATCCCATATATTCTTAATACCTTCCACAGAGCATCTCTATCAACTCTATCATATGCCTGCTCCAGATCCATAAATGCTACATACAAATCCATTTGCTTTTCCAAGTAATTCTCACATACATTCTTCAAAGCAAACACCTGATCCACACATCCTCTACCACTTCTGAAATCACACTGCTCTTCCCCAATCTGATGCTCTGTACATGCCTTCACCCTCTCAATCAATACCCTCCCATATAATTTACCAGGAATACTCAACAAACTTATACCTCTGTAATTTGAGCACTCACACTTATCCCCTTTGCCTTTGTACAATGGCAATATGCAAGCATTCCGCCAATCCTCAGGCACCTCACCATGAATCATACATACATTAAATAACCTTACCAACCAGTCAACAATACAGTCACCCCTTTTTTAATACATTCCACTGCAATACCATCCAAACCTATTGCCTTGCCGGCTTTCATCTTCCGCAAAGCTTTTACTACCTCCACTCTGTTTACTAAATCATTTTCCCTAACCCTCTCACTTTGCACACCACCTCGACCAAAACACCCTATATCTGCCACTCTATCATCAAACACATTCAACAAACCTTCAAAATACTCACTCCATCTCCTTCTCACATCACCACTATTTGTTATCACCTCCCCATTAGCCCCCTTCACTAAAGTTCCCATTTGCTCTCTTGTCTTATGCACTTTATTTACCTCCTTCCAAAACATCTTTTCATTCTCCGTAAAATTTAATGGTACTCTCTCACCCCAACTCTCATTTGCCCTCTTTTTCACCTCTTGCACCTTTCCCTTGACCTCCTGCCTCTTTCTTTTATACCTCTCCCACTCATTTGCATTTTTTCCCTGCAAAAATCGTCCAAATGCCTCTCTCTTCTCTTTCACTAGTAATCTTACTTCTTCATCCCACCACACACTACCCTTTCTAATCAACCCACCTCCCACGCTTCTCATGCCATAAGCATCTTTCGTGCAAGCCATCACTGCTTCCCTAAATACATCCCATTCCAACCCCCACTCCCCTTACCTCCTTTGTTCTCACCTTTCTCCATTCTGTACTCAGTCTCTCCTGGTACTTCCTCACACAAGTCTCCTTCCCAAGCTCACTTACTCTCACCACTCTCTTCACCCCAACATTCTCTCTTCTTTTCTGAAAACCCCTACAAATCCTCACCTTCGCCTCCACAAGATAATGATCAGACATCCCTCCAGTTGCACCTCTCAGCACATTAACATCCAAAAGTCTCTCTTTCGCACGCCTGTCAATTAACACGTAATCCAATGACGCTCTCTGGCCATCTCTCCTACTTACATACGTATACTTACGTCTATCTCGCTTTTTAAACCAGGTATTCCCAATCACCAGTCCTTTTTCAGCACATAAATCTACAAGCTCTTCACCATTTCCATTTACAACACTGAACACCCCATGTATACCAATTATTCCCTCAACTGCCACATTACTCACCTTTGCATTCAAATCACCCATTACTATAACCCGGTCTTGTGCATCAAAACCACTAACACACTCATTCAGCTGCTCCCAAAACACTTGCCTCTCATGATCTTTCTTCTCATGCCCAGGTGCATATGCACCAATAATCACCCATCTCTCTCCATCAACTTTCAGTTTTACCCATATCAATCTAGACTTTACTTTCTTACATTCTATCACATACTCCCACAACTCCTGTGTCAGGAGTATTGCTACTCCTTCCCTTGCTCTTGTCCTCTCACTAACCCCTGACTTTACTCCCAAAACATTCCCAAACCACTCTTCCCCTTTACCCTTGAGCTTCGTTTCACTCAGAGCCAAAACATCCAGGTTCCTTCCCTCAAACATACTACCTATCTCTCCTTTTTTCTCATCTTGGTTACATCCACACACATTTAGACACCCCAATCTGAGCCTTCGAGGTGGATGAGCACTCCCCGCGTGACTCCTTCTTCTGTTTCCCCTTTTAGAAAGTCAAAATACAAGGAGGGGAGGGTTTCTGGCCCCCTGCTCCCATCCCCTTTAGTCGCCTTCTACGACACGTGAGGAATGCGTGGGAAGTATTCTTTCTCCCCTATCCCCAGGGATTTTCTCCAAATCCCTATAAAATAAAATACATAAATGAATATAACATACATACATATGTACATATGTATACATATACACATACATATATATACACATGTACATATTCATACTTGCTTGCCTTAATCCATTCACAAAACCACCACTCCCAACAGGAAACAGCACAAAAATATAAAGAAAAAAGAAAGATAACGTATACATTTTCTTCTCCCCAACATCTGATCACCCCTTGCATCAGCAAAGTAGTGCCAAGAAACAAAGAAAGTCCACATCTGCTCACATCAATACATGAGCTGTCACGTGAAATGCACTGAAACCACAGCTCCCTATCCACATCCAGGGCCCAACAGACCTTTCTATGGTTTACTTCAGACATTTCACATACCTTGGTTCATACTGTTGACAGCACGCTGACCACAGTATACAGCATCGTTCCAATTCACTCTATTCCGTGCATGCCTTTACCCTCCTACATGTTCAGACCCTGATTGCTCAAAATCTTTTACATTCCATCCTTCCATCTCAAATATGGTCTACCTGTTCACTTCAGTACACCCTCTTCTGCTCTCTCAACCACACTTTTTATTACCACACATCTCTCTTACCCCTTCATTCCTTAATCAAACCATATCACACCATACACTTGTTCACTTCAGTACACCCTCTTCTGCTCTCTCAACCACACTTTTTATTACCACACATCTCTCTTACCCCTTCATTCCTTACTCAAACCATATTACACCATACACTATCTTCAAACACTTCATTTCAACACATCCACCATCCTATGTACAACCCTATTCATAGCCCATGCCTCACAACCATGTTACGCTGTTGAAACTACTATTCTTTCAACATACCCATTTTTGCCCTCTGAGATAATATTCTTGCTTCCCACACATTCTTCATCGTTTCCAGAACTTTGCCTCCTCCCCTAAACTATGACTCATTTCTGCTTCAATGGTTCCATTCACCGCCAAGTCCATTCCCAGATATCTAAAGCACTTCAATTCCTCCGATTTTTCTCCAATCAACTGACATCCCAACTAACTTGTCTCTCAATGCTGCTGCACCTGATAACCTTGCTTTTATTCACATTAACTCTCAACTTTTTCCTTTCACACACTTCCAAACTCAGTCACCAACTTCTGTAGTTTCTCACCTGTATCAGCTACCAGTGTTGTATCAAACTGACTCACTTTCCAGTCCCTCTCATCCCCCACAAACAACATACTTGTCCCACTCTCTAAGACTCTTACATTTACCTCCCTAATCATCCAATCAATACACAATTTAAACAAATTAAACAATCATTGTGACACCACACACCCCTGCTGCAGACTGACCTTCACTGCGCTTCTAGCAGCTTACCTCCCATTACTTATACTCTTAAGAGTTTCTGCAAAACCATCTTTATCAACCCTATCATAAGTATTATCCAGATCTATAAATGGCACATACAAATCCATCCGTTATTCTAAGTATTTCTCACACACACTCTTCAAAGCAAACACCAAATCCACATATTTGCTACTGCATCTATGACCACACAACTCCTCCTCAGTCTGATACTCTGTGCATGCCTTCACCTTCTCAATCAATATTCTCCCACTTAACTTACCAGGTTCAATCAACAAACATGAAGATCTGCAGTCTGAACATTAACCTTTATCCCCCTTGCCTTTATACAGTGGCACTATACAAGCATTCCACCAATCCCCAGGCACATAAATGCTGGTAATCCACAGGAAAATGATACACAATAAGTTCCCAAGTGTAATTTCATGTAATAATTACATCACCAGAAAGATACAGATACAGAGATATAGAAGTCAGTTGATATACAAGGAAATGATGTAGCTAGGATGCAATTGGTAAACAAGCGCTACCTTAATAGTGGTGTTCCAGTAGGTGTATTCAATTCTGGCATCATGCCCATCATAAAATTTCATTATGTGGACAAGAAAGGGAACTGTTTACAAATTCTATCTACAATAAAGCTATTCAATTTGTACAGACCTTCACTAATATCAATGTTACAATTCTTTGAGTATTTAATAACAGAAGATTCAATTATATTTCTCAAGGTAAAGAAGTTAGAGGCAATAACTGGGTTGGCATACTTCAATTACAATTATCATAATTTTTAGCATGATTAAACAAGGCATTTGATTCTTGTCCTGTTCTTACACTATATTTATGTTCCTTAAGTCTGACATAAAGATCCTTACCAGTCTGCCCAACATAACTGACTTGTAAGTTTAGACCATCTCATCAAAAACAGCAATTTGACTAAGATAACAAACCTTTCCTTTGTGGTTAACCTGTCTAATAAACAACTGGACAAGGATTCTTTGTGTGATCTAAGCAATGGATTAAGTTTTGTGTGCTCTAACACGGAAGTTAATTGTGTTGATGTTATAAGGTCATTCTGTAATTTAGAAAAGTACAGCAAAGTATCAAATGATGAAATTAACATTTGTAAAGGTTTAGTGTATGCCAGTTTGTCAAAACCAGTGGTTTCTCATTGTCCAAAAAGGTTTATAAGATCCTCTTAACAATTTGAAAAAAGATAATGATATACATATTGCTAAAGCAGATAAGGCTAACACAGTTGTGATTATGAGCAAAGGTAATTATTTATGTAAAATGAATGACCTTTTCAGTGATGATACAACATACTTTAAATTCAATAAGAATTTCCTAGAAACAGTTAATTCTCACTTTAATAAGGAACTGAAGTTGTTGCAGAAAGGTAATGATTCTCTCATCAAAAGGTTTTCATCTTTGTCCCTTTCACTGCCATATATGTAAGGACTTATCAAAACACATAAGCCAAATTTTCCAGCAAAACCTATAGTGAGTTCAGTGGGCCCCATCACATATAAATTATTAAAATGGTTATTTTTTTATGAAGCCCATCAGTGTATACCAAATTCTAAAATCATGAACAATGTAGATTTAGTTAACAGGCTTTATGATATCCATGTCGATTTTGATTTCAAACTGGTTAGTTCTAATGTTTCATCTTTGTTCACAAAAGTTCCAGTTGATGACCTCTTACAATATTTGGTTGATGTTTGGATGATACTGATTTACCTGTTTCAAATTCTGATTTTACTGAATTGATAGAATTGTGTATAAAGGACTGTGTATTTCAATTTAATGTAGAACATTATGCTCAGAAATTTGTTACGGCAATAGGTAACCCTCTTTCACCAGTATCAAGTAATCTTTACATGGAATTCTTTGAAACAAAATTACTAAGGGACATCTTGCTCTCTAACACAATTTGGTTTAGGTATGTAAATGATGTTCTTGGTGTTTGGCCAACAACAAAACTTTATAAACATTTCTCCCTTTACTTAAGAATTTAGTACCTTCTATCAACTTTACTGTATAAGTGGAAAATAAGAACATGTTACCAATTTTAGATTGCATGATCCATAGAGATAGAAACATGCATGCTTAAGTCTAGCATAAGAAGAAAACCTACCAATCTTTGTTCATTATATTTATTTATTTTGCTCTGTCGCTGTCTCCCACGTTAGCGAGGTAGCGCAAGGAAACAGACAAAAGAATGGCCCAACCCACCCACATAAACATGTATATACATACACACCTACACATGTAAATGTACATACCTATACATCTCAATGTATACATATATACACACACACAGACATATACATATATACACATGTACATAATTCATAGTCTGCCTTTATTCATTCCCAGTGCCACCTCGCCAAACATGAAATAACAACCCCCTCCCCCATCATGTGTGCGAGGTAGCGCTAGTAAAAGACAGCAAAGGCTACATTCGTTCACACTCAGTCTCTGGCTGTCATGTAATAATGCACCGAAACCACAGCTCCCTTTCCACATCCAAGCCCCACAGAACTTTCCATGGTTTACCCCAGACGCTTCACATGCCCTGGTTCAATCCATTGACAGCACATCAACCCCAGCATACCACATCGTTCCAATTCACTCTATTCCTTGCACGCCTTTCATCCTCCTGCATGTTCAGGCCCCGATCACTAAAAATCTTTTTCACTCCATCTTTCCACCTCCAATTTGGTATCCCACTTCTCCTCATTCCCTCCACCTCTGACATATTTATCCTCTTTGTCAATCTTTCCTCACTCATTCTCTCCATGTGACCAAACAATTTCAAAACACCCTCTTCTGCTCTCTCAACCACTCTCTTTTTATCAAAACACATCTCTCTTACCCTATTATTGCTTACTCGATCAAACCACCTCACACCACATATTGTCCTCAAACATCTCATTTCCAGCACATCCACCCTCCTGCGCACAACTCTATCCATAGCCCATGCCTCGCAACCATACAACATTGTTGGAACCACTATTCCTTCAAACATACCCATTTTTGCTTTCTGAGATAATGTTCTCGACTTCCACACATTCTTCAACGGTCCAGAATTTTTGCCCCCTTCCCCACCCTATGATTCACTTCCGCTTCCATGGTTGTTTAATTTGTTTATGGATGGGGTTGTTAGGGAGGTGAATGCAAGAGTTTTGGAAAGAGGGGCAAGTATGCAGTCTGTTGTGGATGAGAGAGCTTGGGAAGTGAGTCAGTTGTTGTTCGCTGATGATACAGCGCAGGTGGTTGATTCATGTGGGAAACTGCAGAAGCTGGTGACTGAGTTTGGTAAAGTGTGTGAAAGAAGAAAGTTGAGAGTAAATGTGAATAAGAGCAAGGTTATTAGGTACAGTAGGGTTGAGGGTCAAGTCAATTGGGAGGTAAGTTTGAATGGAGAAAAACTGGAGGAAGTGAAGTGTTTTAGATATCTGGGAGTGGATTTGGCAGCGGATCTTTGTTCATATATCCATCATCACTCAGCTCTACACGACAGAGTTAAATTATCATCATTCCAGTCTATGTTCTTGAGGATATGAAATATATATAGTCCCAATTGATCATGAGTTTGAGAAGATATATTCTACCGGTTCCAAGGTAAAGTATCCTAGATTTTTCATTGATAAATCCACTAAGGTGGCAAAGAAATCATTTTATAGAGATAAACCCAAACCTCCCCTTGACAATGAGAATCTTTTAGTTCTCCCTTCTAGTGATAATCATACATTACTTCCCAGGTTGCTTAAGTCCTTTACTGTAATAGTAGCCTTCAGCAACAGCAATACTATAAAGATATCTTAACCAGGAAATCATCAGAAAGTTATGCGAGCTGTATTTATGGAGTACCATGTAAAAATTTTGATGTTTTTTGTTGGACAGACTGGTAAGCATCATTATGTCAGACTTTAGCAACATAAACATAGTATAAGAACAGGACAAGAATCATATGCCTAGTTTAATCATATCAAAAATTATGATCATTGCACTAACTGGAATAATGCCAACACAGTTATTAACTGTAACTCCTTTGCCACAAGAAATATCTCTGAATCTTCTATTATCAAACACACAAAGACTTATAACATTAATATTAGTAAAAGTCTACACAAAATGGATAGCTTTATTGTAGATAAAATTTGTAAACAGTTCCCTTTCTTGTCCACACAAAATTCTATGATATGCATGTTGCTATACTTGAATACACCTAATTGAATACCACCATTCAGGTAACGCTTGTTTAACAAAGGTGTCCTATTTATGTCTCTTCCTTGTATATCAACTGACTGTTCTACATTTCTTTCTTGTATCTCCCCTGATGATGTGATCATTACACAAAAGTGCACTTGGGAACTTACTGTGTTTCATTTTCCTATAGATTACCAGTATTTACTAGATAATGTGCACTATTGTGATCTCTTGCATACATATACAAATATACACATGTACATATTCATACCTGCTTGCCTTCATCCATTCTTGGCGCCATCCCACACCACAGGAAAGAGCATCGCCACCCCCTGCATCAGTGAGGTAGCACCAGGAAACAAACAAAAAAGCCACATCTGCTCATACATCTGCTATAATCAAACACACAAAGACTTATAACATTAATATTAGTAAAAGTCTACACAAAATGGATAGCTTTATTGTAGATAAAATTTGTAAACAGTTCCCTTTCTTGTCCACACAAAATTCTATGATATGCATGTTGCTATACTTGAATACACCTAATTGAATATCACCATTCAGGTAATGCTTGTTTAACAAAGGTGTCCTATTTATGTATATCAACTGACTGTTCTACATCTCTTTCTTGTATCTCCCCTGATGATGTGATCATTACACAAAAGTGCACTTGGGAACTTACTGTGTTTCATTTTCCTATAGATTACCAGTATTTACTAGATCACGTGCACTATTGTGATCTCTTGCATACATATACAAATATACACATGTACATATTCATATCTGCTTGCCTTCATCCATTCTTGGTGCCATCCCACACCACAGGAAAGAGCATCGCCACCCCCTGCATCAGCGAGGTAGCACCAGGAAACAAACAAAAAAGCCACATCTGCTCACACTCATTCTCTAACTGTCATATGTAATGCACTGAAACCATAGTTCCCTATCCACATCCAGGCCCCCAAGATGTTTCAAATGCCCTGGTTCAGTCCACTGACAGTACCTCAACCTCAGTATACCACATCATTCCAATTCACTCAACTCCAAGCACACCATTCATTATCCTGCATGTTCAGGCCCCAATCACTTAAAATTAAAATCTTTTTCACTCCATCCTTCCACCTCCAGTTTGATCTCCTGCTTACCCTTGTTCCCTCCATCTCTGACATATGTATTGTCTTTGTCATCCTTTCCTCACTCATCATCTCCATATGTCCAAACCAACTCAACACACCCTCTTCTGCTATCTCAAACAAACTCTCTTTACTACCACACATCTCACTTACTCTCTCATTGCTTACTCGACCAAACCACCTTACACCACATATTGTCCTTGAAAATTTCATTTCCAACACATCCACACAACCTATCCACTGTCCATGCCCCACAACCATATAATATTGTTGGAACCACTATTCCTTCAAACATACCCACTTTTGCTCTCCAAGATATAATATTTTGGAACCACTATTCCTTCAAACATACCCACTTTTGCTCTCCAAGATATAATATTTTGGAACCACTATTCCTTCAAACATACCCACTTTTGCTCTCCAAGATAACATTCTCTCTTCACACATTCTTTATCACTCCCAGAACCTTCACCCCTTCCCCCATCCGATAACTGAGTTACAGATATAGATAAATTTAGATCTAGATCTATATATACAACCAAAAATAGACAGGTTAATGACGTCATCCTGGTTGAAGTTACTGATTTGTTGAGGGCAGCTTCATCTTAATAGTATATGCTGCTACCTTGGTCATTAGTCCAAGGTGAGAAGGCTGCAGCCTACTCACCAAGCCATGATGATGGAAGTTAATGCCAAACCAAGTAATCATGGGCAATCTCTCATGCTTATGGAGTGGATTGTAAGGAGAAAGAGTAAGGCATCATTTCTGATGGAGATGTCAGGAGAATGACTGTTAATAATGTACAATGGAGGTATCTTTTCATTAGGCTGGGGGAATGAGTGGGGCTTTAGTCTCATGCACTAATTTAACCATGCACATTAACTGAAAATTCTTACAATCCATTAATTTGGAATCCCATATTCAGTTTCCAATGTTGGACAGAAGTTGAAGATATGCACTAAGAAATAAGAAGCTTTATGCACTGAAACATCCTGTGTAAAGGGTAACAGAGCTAAGGAGAATAAGTGGATACTGTAGATGGAAAAGGTAACCAAAATCTATTTCTACATTTCTTCTGTTTAACGATTACAGACAAGCTGTTGTCCACTAAACAGTTACCAGAATGTCTATCGAATGTCTACCAACTTTTTTTTTTTATTATACTGTCGCTGTCTCCCGCGTTTGCGATGTAGCGCAAGGAAACAGACGAAAGAAATGGCCCAACCCCCCCCCCCATACACATGTATATACATATGTCCACACACGCAAATATACATATCTACACAGCTTTCCATGGTTTACCCCAGACGCTTCACATGCCTTGATTCAATCCACTGACAGCACGTCAACCCCGGTATACCACATCGCTCCAATTCACTCTATTCCTTGCCCTCCTTTCACCCTCCTGCATGTTCAGGCCCCGATCACACAAAATCTTTTTCACTCCATCTTTCCACCTCCAATTTGGTCTCCCTCTTCTCCTCGTTCCCTCCACCTCCGACACATATATCCTCTTGGTCAATCTTTCCTCACTCATTCTCTCCATGTGCCCAAACCACTTCAAAACACCCTCTTCTGCTCTCTCAACCACGCTCTTTTTATTTCCACACATCTCTCTTACCCTTACGTTACTCACTCGATCAAACCACCTCACACCACACATTGTCCTCAAACATCTCACTTCCAGCACATCCATCCTCCTGCGCACAACTCTATCCATAGCCCACGCCTCGCAACCATACAACATTGTTGCAACCACTATTCCTTCAAACATACCCATTTTTGCTTTCCGAGATAATGTTCTCGACTTCCACACATTCTTCAAGGCCCCCAGAATTTTCGCCCCCTCCCCCACCCTATGATCCACTTCCGCTTCCATGGTTCCATCCGCTGCCAGATCCACTCCCAGATATCTAAAACACTTCACTTCCTCCAGTTTTTCTCCATTCAAACTCACCTCCCAATTGACTTGACCCTCAACCCTACTGTACCTAATAACCTTGCTCTTATTCACATTTACTCTTAACTTTCTTCTTCCACACACTTTACCAAACTCAGTCACCAGCTTCTGCAGTTTCTCACATGAATCAGCCACCAGCGCTGTATCATCAGCAAACAACAACTGACTCACTTCCCAAGCTCTCTCATCCCCAACTGACTTCATACTTGCCCCTCTTTCCAAAACTCTTGCATTTACCTCCCTAACAACCCCATCCATAAACAAATTAAACAACCATGGAGACATCACACACCCCTGCCGCAAACCTACATTCACTGAGAACCAATCACTTTCCTCTCTTCCTACACGTACACATGCCTTACATCCTCGATAAAAACTTTTCACTGCTTCTAACAACTTTCCTCCCACACCATATATTCTTAATACCTTCCACAGAGCATCTCTATCAACTCTATCATATGCCTTCTCCAGATCCATAAATGCTACATACAAATCCATTTGCTTTTCTAAGTATTTCTCACATACATTCTTCAAAGCAAACACCTGATCTACACATCCTCTACCACTTCTGAAACCACACTGCTCTTCCCCAATCTGATGCTCTGTACATGCCTTCACCCTCTCAATCAATACCCTCCCATATAATTTACCAGGAATACTCAACAAACTTATACCTCTGTAATTTGAGCACTCACCCTTATCCCCTTTGCCTTTGTACAATGGCACTATGCACGCATTCCGCCAATCCTCAGGCACCTCACCATGAGTCATACATACATTAAATAACCTTACCAACCAGTCAACAATACAGTCACCCCCTTTTTTAATAAATTCCACTGCAATACCATCCAAACCTGCTGCCTTGCCGGCTTTCATCTTCCGCAAAGCTTTCACTACCTCTTCTCTTTTTACCAAATCATTTTCCCTAACCCTCTCACTTTGCACACCACCTCGACCAAAACACCCTATATCTGCCACTCTATCATCAAACACATTCAACAAACCTTCAAAATACTCACTCCATCTCCTTCTCACATCACCACTACTTGTTATCACCTCCCCATTTGCGCCCTTCACTGAAGTTCCCATTTGCTCCCTTGTCTTACGCACTTTATTTACCTCCTTCCAGAACATCTTTTTATTCTCCCTAAAATTTAATGATACTCTCTCACCCCAACTCTCATTTGCCCTTTTTTTCACCTCTTGCACCTTTCTCTTGACCTCCTGTCTCTTTCTTTTATACATCTCCCACTCAAATGCCTCTCTCTTCTCTTTCACTAATACTCTTACTTCTTCATCCCACCACTCACTACCCTTTCTAACCAACCCACCTCCCACTCTTCTCATGCCACAAGCATCTTTTGAGCAATCTATCAACTATATGTATTTTTTTTCCATCTATTAAGTTCCTTAATTAAGTTCATATACATAATAATAACTTATGAGAATGTGTGGGTAGGTGGACAGGTAAAACGTCTGATAGGTGGTTCAGCGGCTAGCTGGATAGGGGTATGGTTTGAAGTAGGCATGTGGCTAGCAGGGTGTATGAATGCATATAAAACTACAGTGCATGCACATCTGTACATGAAGATTTTCTCTCACATCCCAGACCTACTGACTGGTTGTTGACGTATTGGCCAACATTCAAGGGGTTCACAAGGCAATCGGTGAGCCATGAGGTGTCAGCGATGGGGAAAGGTCCCACACGATCTCGACTGGAGCATGACCTGCACAACAGACCATACACTTAATTTGTAGAATGGTTAAAATATTCCTATGCAGCTGGTATCTAGTGATGTGAGATGGAGATGTAGTGAGTATTTTGAAGGTCTATTGAATGTGTTTGATGATAGAGTGGCAGATATAGGGTGTTTTGGTCGAGGTGGTGTGCAAAGTGAGAGGGTTAGGGATAATGATTTGGTAAACAGAGAAGAGGTAGTAAAAGCTTTGCAGAAGATGAAAGCCAGCAATGCAGCAGGTTTGGTTGGTATTGCAGTGGAATTTATTAAAAAAGGGGATGACTTTATTGTTGACTGGTTAGTAAGGTTATTTAAGGTATGTATGACTCATGTTGAGGTGCCTGAGGATTGGTGGAATGCGTGCATAGTGCCACTGTACAAAGGCAAAGGGGATAAAAGTGAGTGCTCAAATTACAGAGGTATAAGTTTGTTGAGTATTCCTGGTAAATTATATGGAAGGATATTGATTGAGAGGGTGAAGGCATGTACAGAGCATCAGATTGGGGAAGAGCAGTGTGGTTTCAGAAGTGGTAGAGGATGTGTGGATCAGGTGTTTCCTTTGAAGAATGTATGTGAGAAGTACTTAGAAAAGCAAATGGATTTGTATGTAGCATGTATGGATCTGGAGAAGGCATATGATAGAGTTGCTCTGTGGAAGGTATTAAGAATATATGGTGTGGGAGACAAGTTGTTAGAAGCAGTGAAAAGCTTTTATCTAGGATGTAAGGCATGTGTAGGAAGAGAGAAAAGTGATTGGTTCTCAGTGAATGTTGGCTTGTGGCAGGGGTGTGTGATGTCTCCATGGTTGTTTAATTTGTTTATGGATGGGGTTGTTAGGGAGGTGAATGCAAGAGTTTTGGAAAGAGGGGCAAGTATGCAGTCTGTTGTGGATGAGAGGGCTTGGGAAGTGAGTCAGTTGTTGTTTGCTGATGACACAGCGCTGGTGGCTGATTCAGGTGAGAAACTGCAGAAGCTGGTGACAGTTTGATACAGTGTGTGAAAGAAGAAAGCTGAGAGTACATGTGAATAAGAACAAGGTTATTAGGTGCAGTAGGGTTGAGGGACAAGTCAATTGGGAGATAAGCTTGAATGGAGAAAAACTGGAGGAAGTGAAGTGTTTTAGATATCTGGGAGTGGATTTGGCAGCGGATGGAACCATGGAAGTGGAAGTGAATCATAGGGTGGGGGAGGGGGTGAAAGTTCTGGGAGCGTTGAAAAATGTGTGGAAGTCAAGAACATTATCTTGGAAAGCAAAAATGGGTATGTTTGAAGGAATAGTGGTTCCAACAATGTTATATGGTTGCGACACGTGGGCTATAGATAGAGCTGTGCGGAAGAGGGTCTACGTGCAGGAAATGAGATGTTTGAGGACAATATGTGGTGTGAGGTGGTTTGATCGAGTAAGTAATAATTGGGTAATAGAGATGTGTGGTAATAAAAAGAGTGTGGTTGAGAGAGCAAAAGAGGGTGTTTTAAAATGGTTTGTTCACATGGAGAGAATGAGTGAGGAAAGATTGACAGAGAGGATATATATGTCAGAGGTGGAGGGAACGAGAAGTGGGAGGCCAAATTGGAGGTGGAAAGGTGGAGTGAAAAAGATTTTGAGTGATTGGGGCCTGAACATGCAGGAGAGTGAAAGGTGTGCAAGGAATAGAGTGAATTAGAACGATGTGGTATACTGGGGTCGATGTGCTGTCAATGGATTGAACCAGAGCATGTGAAGCATCTGGGGTAAACTATGGAAAGTTTTGTGGGGCCTGGATGTGGAAAGGGAGCTGTGGTTTCAGTGCATTACACATGACAGCTAGAGACTGTGTGAACAAATGTGGCCTTTGTTATCTTCTCCTAGCACTACCTCGCGCACATGCAGGGGGAGGGGGCTGCCATTTCATGTGTGGCAGGGTGGCGACGGGAATGAATAAGGGCAGACAGTATGAATTATGTACATGTGTATATATGTATATATCTGTGTGTGTATAATATGTATACGTTGAGATGTATAGGTATGTATATGTGCGTGTGTGGACGTGTATGTATATACATGTGTATGTGGGTGGATTGGGCCATTCTTTTTGTCTGTTTCCTTGCGCTACCTTGCTAACGCAGGAGACAGTGACAAAGTATAATAAATAAATAAATAATATATGATATCCCAGTATTACACTCTATTTCAATCCTGTAGAGGACTTTGGATTATTAGATTTTCTACATCATGTTCCTGAATCAGTTTTACTATCATATAAAATCTCTACATTCTGTCCTCATATTGTTACATAGAAAACCCTACTTTTTCTACAAAATGCTCCTAATTAGCTGTATACTGCTGTCTATACATCTCAGACCACCACAGTAATCACTAGAGAAACATTGTTTTAAGGAAAAATGAAACCCCTTAATAGCTCTGGAACCACATACAAACTTACTTGAAAAGTGCCTTTGAAATTCTCTTGTCATTGCCATCAACCATAATGCCATCTATGCAACGAAAAATGAAGGGGTTGTTGATGCTCTGGAAGAAGATAGGCTGAACAGGGAGGTAGATGGTTCCAGGGTAGAGAGCAACTAGCTGTCCCTGCTGAACTGCTACATGACAGCTGCGATCAGTTGTTGCTAATACTCCCAAGCCACCAAGACTGCTCGGAGCACGGTACACATGGAACCCATAAGTCTCTTCCATCACCTGCAAAAATAACTACTTCAGTTCACTTTAAGATTGACTAATCATTCAAAACTGTGTGCTGCAGCAGGAGCTATGTTCGGCACACAAAGATTTATATACATTACCAATATACAATGATACTGTCATGAGCGAGATATTCTTTCTGTTACATGAAATAAAAGAATACACTGAAAATTAAAAGACATCAAGTATTTCATTCATGAAATGTAGTAGATTTATTCACAGACTACAGACTACATTAATATTTCCCATGGTAAAATGTAAAGAGATAACTAGGTAACTGCATATGTAGATCAAATGCAGGCATGTGACTGGCTAATGTGGAACAAGATACAGTTTCATGGCTTGCTGATGAGTAAAGGTTAGGTTATACAATTTTGTTATGTGGACAAAAAAGGAAATTGTTAACAAATTTTGCCTACAATACTTGTCCTAATAGGTTGATCCATGCCTTATCAATTTGAAAAAAATAATGATCCAGGAAACAACAATCAAGTACAATAAAAATAAATAACTAAAACAGAATATGGACAAAGGTAATTATCTATCTAAAATGAATGATCTTTTAAGTGAAGATACAACATACTTTAAACTTGGCAAAAATTCACTAGAAGCACTTAAGTCTCACTTTAATAAAGAACTGAAGTTGTTGAAAGGTAATAATTCTCTCATCAAAAGATTTTCATCACAGTCCCCTTTATTGCCATATAAGTATGGACTTATCAAAACACATAAGCCAAACATTCCAGCAAGACCAATAGTGAGTTCAGTAGGCTCCATCACATACAAATTATCAAAATGATTTTCTTTATCAAGCCCATTAGTGGTTATGATATCAAATTCTAATATCACAATGTAGATTTACTTAACAGGCTTAATGATATCCAAGTTGATCTTGATTTCAAACTGATAAGTATCCCTGGGGATAAGGGAGACAAACTGATAAGTATCCCTGGGGATAGGGGAGAAAGAATACTTCCCACGCATTCCTCACGTGTCGTAGAAGGCGACTAAAGGGGATGGGAGCGGGGGGCAAGAAACCCTCCCCTCCTTGTATTTTAACTTTCTAAAAGGGGAAACAGAAGGAGTCACGTGGGGAGTGCTCATCCTCCTCAACGGCTCAGATTGGGGTGTCTAAATGTGTGTGGATGTAACCAAGATGAGAAAAAAGGAGAGATAGGTAGTATGTTTGAGGAAAGGAACCTGGATGTTTTGGCTCTGAGTGAGACGAAGCTCAAGGGTAAAGGGGAAGAGTGGTTTGGGAATGTCTTGGGAGTAAAGTCAGGGGTTAGTGAGAGGACAAGAGCAAGGGAAGGAGTAGCAATACTCCTGAAACAGGAGTTGTGGGAGTATGTGACAGAGTGTAAGAAAGTAAAGTCTAGATTGATATGGGTAAAACTGAAAGTTGATGGAGAGGGATGGGTGATTATTGGTGCATATGCACCTGGGCATAAGAAAGATCATGAGAGGCAAGTGTTTTGGGAGCAGCTGAATGAGTGTGTTAGTGGTTTTGATGCACAAGACCGGGTTATAGTGATGGGTGCTTTGAATGCAAAGGTGAGTAATGTGGCAGTTGAGGGAATAATTGGTTTATAAGGGGTGTTCAGTGTTGTAAATGGAAATGGTGAAGAGCTTGTAGATTTATGTGCTGAAAAAGGACTGGTGATTGGGAATACCTTGTTTAAAAAGAGAGATATACATAAGTATACATATGTAAGTAGGAGAGATGGCCAGAGAGCATTACTGGATTACGTGTTAATTGATAGGCGTGCGAAAGAGAGACTTTTGGATGTTAATGTGCTGAGAGGTGCAACTGGAGGGATGTCTGATCATTATCTTGTGGAGGCGAAGGTGAAGATTTGTAGGGGTTTTCAGAAAAGAAGAGAGAATGTTGGGGTGAAGGGAGTGGTGAGAGTAAGTGAGCTTGGGAAGGAGACTTGTGTGAGGAAGTACCAGGAGAGACTGAGTACAGAATGGAAAAAGGTGAGAACAAAGGAGGTAAGGGGAGTGGGAGAGGAATGGGATGTATTTATGGAAGCAGTGATGGTTTGCGCAAAAGATGCTTGTGGCATGAGAAGCGTGGGAGGTGAGCAGATTTGAAAGGGTAGTGAGTGGTGGGATGAAGAAGTAAGATTATTAGTGAAAGAGAAGAGAGAGGCATTTGGACGATTTTTGCAGGGAAAAAATGCAAATGAGTGGGAGATGTATAAAAAAAAAGAGGCAGGAGGTCAAGAGAAAGGTGCAAGAGGTGAAAAAGAGGGCAAATGAGAGTTGGGGTGAGAGAGTATCATTAAATTTTTGGGAGAATAAAAAGATGTTTTGGAAGGAGGTAAATAAAGTGCGTAAGACAAGGGAGCAAATGGGAACTTCAGTGAAGGGGGCTAATGGGGAGGTGATAACAAGTAGTGGTGATGTGAGAAGGAGATGGAGTGAGTATTTTGAAGGTTTGTTGAATGTGTTTGATGATAGCGTGGCAGACATAGGGTGTTTTGGTCGAGGTGGTGTGCAAAGTGAGAGGGTTAGGGAAAATGATTTGGTAAACAGAGAAGAGGTAGTAAAAGCTTTGCGGAAGATGAAAACCGGCAAGGCAGCAGGTTTGGATGGTATTGCAGTGGAATTTATTAAAAAAGGGGGTGCCTGTATTGTTGACTGATTGGTAAGGTTATTTAATGTATGATTCATGGTGAGGTGCCTGAGGATGGGCAGAATGCTTCCATAGTGCCATTGTACAAAGGCAAAGGGGACAAAGGTGAGTGCTCAAATTACAGAGGTATAAGTTTGTTGAGTATTCCTGGTAAATTATATGGGAGGGTATTGATTGAGAGGGTGAAGGCATGTACAGAGCATCAGATTGGGGAAGAGTAGTGTGGTTTCAGAAGTGGTAGAGGATGTGTGGATCAGGTGTTTGCTTTGAAGAATGTATGTGAGAAATACTTAGAAAAGCAAATGGCTTTGTATATAGCATTTATGGATCTGGAGAAGGCATATGATAGAGTTGACAGAGATGCTCCATGGAAGGTATTAAGAATGTATGGTGTGGGAGGCAAGTTGTTAGAAGCAGTGAAAAGTTTTTATCGAGGATGTAAAGCATGTGTATGTGAAGGAAGAGAGGAAAGTGATTGATTCTCAGTGAATGTAGGTTTGCGGCAGGGGTGTGTGATGTCTCCATGGTTGTTTAATTTGTTTATGGATGGGGTTGTTAGGGAGGTGAATGCAAGAGTTTTGGAAAGAGGGGCAAGTATGCAGTCTGTTGTGGATGAGAGAGCTTGGGAAGTGAGTCAGTTGTTGTTCGCTGATGATACAGCGCTGGTGGCTGATTCATGTGAGAAACTGCAGAAGCTGGTGACTGAGTTTGGTAAAGTGTGTGAAAGAAGAAAGTTAAGAGTAAATGTGAATAAGAGCAAGGTTATTAGGTACAGTAGGGTTGAGGGTCAAGTCAACTGGGAGGTAAGTTTGAATGGAGAAAAACTCAAGGAAGTAATGTGTTTTAGATATCTGGGAGTGGATCTGGCAGCAGATGGAACCATGGAAGTGGAAGTGAATCACAGGGTGCGGGAGGGGGCGAAAATTCTGGGAGCCTTGAAGAATGTTTGGAAGTCGAGAACATTATCTCAGAAAGCAAAAATGGGTATGTTTGAAGGAATAGTGGTTCCAACAATGTTGTATGGCTGCGAGGCGTGGGCTATGGATAGACTTGTGCACAGAAGGGTGGATGTGCTGGAAATGAGATGTTTGAGAACAATATGTGGTGTGAGGTGGTTTGATCGAGTAAGTAATGAAAGGGTAAGAGATATGTGTGGTAATAAAAAGTGTGTGGTTGAGAGAGCAGAAGAGGGTGTTTTGAAATGGTTTGGTCACATGGAGAGAATGAGTGAGGAAAGATTGACAAAGAGGATATATGTGTCAGAGGTGGAGGGAACGAGGAAAAGTGGGAGAACAAATTGGAGGTGGAAAGATGGAGTGAAAAAGATTTTGAGTGATCGGGGCCTGAACATGCAGGAGGGTGAAAGTCGTGCAAGGAACAGAGTGAATTAGAACAATGTGGTATACCAGGGTAGAGGTGCTGTCAATGGATTGAACCAGGGCATGTGAAGTGTCTGGGGTAAACAATGGAAAGTTCTGTGGGGCCTGGATGTGGAAAGGGGGCTGTGGTTTCGGTGCATTATACATGACAGTTAGAGACTGAGTGTGA
Source organism: Panulirus ornatus (assembly GCF_036320965.1). Classification (NCBI taxonomy): domain Eukaryota; kingdom Metazoa; phylum Arthropoda; class Malacostraca; order Decapoda; family Palinuridae; genus Panulirus; species Panulirus ornatus. Next base: position 51,221,953 of record NC_092230.1, on the reverse strand, counting down.
ACGAATGTGGCCTTTGTTGTCTTTTTCCTAGCGCTACTATCGCGCACATGCGGGGGAAGGGGGCTGTTATTTCATGTGTGGCGGGGTGGCGACGGGAATGAATAAGGGCAGTTTGGTAAAGTGTGTGAAAGAAGAAAGTTAAGAGTAAATGTGAAAAAGAGCAAGGTTATTAGGTACAGTAGGGTTGAGGGTCAAGTCAATTGGGAGGTGAGTTTGAATGGAGAAAAACTGGAGGAAGTGAAGTGTTTTAGATATCTGGGAGTGGATCTGGCAGTGGATGGAACCATGGAAGCGGAAGTGGATCATAGGGTGGGGGAGGGGGCGAAAATTCTGGGAGCCTTGAAGAATGTGTGGAAGTCGAGAACATTATCTCGGAAAGCAAAAATGGGTATGTTTGAAGGAATAGTGGTTCCAACAATGTTGTATGGTTGCGAGGCGTGGGCTATGGATAGAGTTGTGCGCAGGAGGATGGATGTGCTGGAAATGAGATGTTTGAGGACAATGTGTGGTGTGAGGTGGTTTGATCGAGTAAGTAACGTAAGGGTAAGAGAGATGTGTGGAAATAAAAAGAGCGTGGTTGAGAGAGCAGAAGAGGGTGTTTTGAAATGGTTTGGGCACATGGAGAGAATGAGTGAGGAAAGATTGACCAAGAGGATATATGTGTCGGAGGTGGAGGGAACGAGGAGAAGAGGGAGACCAAATTGGAGGTGGAGAGATGGAGTGAAAAAGATTTTGTGTGATCGGGGCCTGAACATGCAGGAGGGTGAAAGGAGGGCAAGGAATAGAGTGAATTGGAGCGATGTGGTATACCGGGGTTGACGTGCTGTCAGTGGATTGAATCAAGGCATGTGAAGCGTCTGGGGTAAACCATGGAAAGCTGCGTAGGTATGTATATTTGCGTGTGTGGACGTATGTATATACATGTGTATGGGGGTGGGTTGGGCCATTTCTTTCGTCTGTTTCCTTGCGCTACCTCGCAAACGTGGGAGACAGCGACAAAGCAAAAAAAAAAAAAAAAAAAATCATGAATTATGTACATGTGTATATATGTATATGTCTGTGTGTATGTATATATATGTATATGTTGAGATGTATAGGTATGTATATGTACATGTGTGGACGTGTATGTATATACATGTGTATGTGGGTGGGTTGGGCCATTCTTTTCGTCTGTTTTCTTGTACTACCTCACTAACGCGGGAGACAGCGACAAAGTATAATAAATAAAATGAAAATAAATAAACTTTATACACATAGCCTGATGGTAATATATACAATATTTCTAATAATTTTGCATATGAAACAAAGATTGTGTAGCACTGAACCATTAAAGTGCTAAGGTGTCAACCTCAGCCACCCATGTGGACAATCTGCGGTTGCTTGGCATCACCTTCATTCCTGAATGAATATATATGCTTCTGATAAGCAATAATTTCTTGACTTTCAGTGCTATAAATAAACATGCATATTTATTTTATTATACTTTGTCGCTGTCTCCCGCGTTTGCGAGGTAGCGCAAGGAAACAGACGAAAGAAATGGCCCAACCCACCCCCATACACATGTATATACATAAGTCCACACACGCAAATATTCATACCCACACAGCTTTCCATGGTTTACCCCAGACGCTTCACATGCCTTGATTCAATCCACTGACAGCACGTCAACCCCGGTATACCACATCGCTCCAATTCACTCTATTCCTTGCCCTCCTTTCACCCTCCTGCATGTTCAGGCCCCGATCACACAAAATCTTTTTCACTCCATCTTTCCACCTCCAATTTGGTCTCCCTCTTCTCCTCGTTCCCTCCACCTCCGACACATATATCCTCTTGGTCAATCTTTCCTCACTCATTCTCTCCATGTGCCTAAACCACTTCAAAACACCCTCTTCTGCTCTCTCAACCACGCTCTTTTTATTTCCACACATCTCTCTTACCCTTACGTTACTCACTCGATCAAACCACCTCACACCACACATTGTCCTCAAACATCTCATTTCCAGCACATCCATCCTCCTGTGCACAACTCTATCCATAGCCCAGGCCTCGCAACCATACAACATTGTTGGAACCACTATTCCTTCAAACATACCCATTTTTGCTTTCCGAGATAATGTTCTTGACTTCCACACATTCTTCAAGGCCCCCAGAATTTTCGCCCCCTCCCCCACCCTATGATCCACTTCCGCTTCCATGGTTCCATCCGCTGCCAGATCCACTCCCAGATATCTAAAACACTTCACTTCCTCCAGTTTTTCTCCATTCAGACTCACCTCCCAATTGACTTGACCCTCAACCCTACTGTACCTAATAACCTTGCTCTTATTCACATTTACTCTTAACTTTCTTCTTCCACACACTTTATCAAGCTCAGTCACCAGCTTCTGCAGTTTCTCACATGAATCAGCCACCAGCGCTGTAACATCAGCGAACAACAACTGACTCACTTCCCAAGCTCTCTCATCCCCAACAGACTTCATACTTGCCCCTCTTTCCAAAACTCTTGCATTTACCTCCCTAACAACCCCATCCATAAACAAATTAAACAACCATGGAGACATCACACACCCCTGCCGCAAACCTACATTCACTGAGAACCAATCACTTTCCTCTCTTTCTACACGTACACATGCCTTACATCCTCGATAAAAACTTTTCACTGCTTCTAACAACTTTCCTCCCACACCATATATTCTTAATACCTTCCACAGAGCATCTCTATCAACTCTATCATATGCCTTCTCCAGATCCATAAATGCTACATACAAATCCATTTGCTTTTCTAAGTATTTCTCACATACATTCTTCAAAGCAAACACCTGATCCACACATCCTCTACCAACATAAACATGCATGATTCCTCTTTTTCTTATCACTGTTACCCATAGGAATATCTGCAGGCCTTTTTAACATTTACAGCAATATCATTTTACTGCAGAGCAGAGAATAAGCAAAAAACACAGTGAGTAATGCATGTAGGTCTGGCAGTCATGATGTTTTATAACAAACTGGCGCCAATAGAGCATCAGGGCCCAGCATAGGCAAATGAGATAAGGTGTGGAATTTTCCACCTGTAACGTGATGTCACCACTCAAAATGTTCAGGATTTTAAAGCATTTCGGATTTTGGATTTTTGCATTAGGAATGCTTAACCTCTATTACTCAGCTCAACATGACGGAGTTAGATTACCATCATTCCAGTCTATGTTCCTTAGGGCATTATGTATATGCAGTCCAGAATTTATTGATGCATTTGAGAGCAATACTATAAAGAATTTCTTATTCAAAAATTCACCAAAAAGTTCTGCAGGCTGTGTTTATAGAACACTGTAAAAATTTTCATGTTTTATGCTGGGAAGACTGGTAAAGATCTTTATGTTAGACTTAAGCAACATAAATATAGTAGAAGAAGAGAACAAGAATCAAATGCCTTGTTTAATCACATTAAAAATTATGACCACTGTACTGAATGGAGTAATGCCAATTCAGTTATAAACTGAAACTCCTCCATCACGAGAAATAATCATTGAATCTTCAATTCTTGAATACACAAAGAATTGTAACATCTATATTAGTGAAGGTCTATACAAACTGGATAGCTTTATTGTAGGCAAATTTTGTTAACAGTTCCCTTTCATGTCTGGCAAATGCTCATCCTCCTCAAAGGCTCAGATTGGGGTGTCTGAATGTGTGTGAATGTAACCAATACGAGAAGAAAGGAGAGATAAGAAGTATGTCTGAGGAAAGAAACCTGGATGTTCTAGCTCTAAGTGAAAAAAAGGTTAAGAGTAAAGGGGTACAATGGTTTGGGAATGTCTTGGGAATAAAGTCAGGGGTTGGTGAGAGGACAAGAGTTAAGGAAGGAATAGAACTACTTCTGAAGCAGGAGTTGTGGGAGTATGTGATAAAGTGTAAGAAAGTAAATTCTAGATTGATGTGGGTAAAACTGAAAGTGGATGGAGAGACATGAGTGATTTTGGTATTTATGCAACTGGTCATGATAAGAAAGATCATGAGGCAAGTGTTTTGAGAGCAACTGAGTGTTTCAGCAGCTTTGATGCATGAGACCAGGTTGTAGTGATGGGAGATTTAAATGCAAAGGTGAGTAATGTGGCAGGTGAGGGTATAATTGGTGGACATGGGGTATTCAGTGTTGTGAATGGAAACAGAGAAGAGCATGTGGATTTGTGAGCTGAAAAAGACTAGTGATCAGGAATACCTAGGCTAAAAAGAGAGACATACGTAAGTATACATATATGAGTAGGAGTTAAGGAAGGAGTAGCACTGCTCCTGAAGCAAGAGTTGTGGGAATATGTGATTGAGTGTAGGGAATAAAATTCTAGACTAACATAAGTAAAACTGAAAGTGGATGGTGAGTGATGAGTGAGTATTGGTGCTTATGCACCTGGTCAAGAGAAGAAAGATCATAAGAGACAAGTGTTTTGGGAGAAGCTGAGCGAGTGTGTTAGCAGTTTTGGTATACAAGACTAGGTATTAGTGATGAGTGATTTGAATACAAAGGTGGGTAATGTAGCAGTTGAGGGTATAATTAGTGTGCATGGGGTACTCAGTGTTATAAATTGAAATGGTGATGAGCTTGTGGATTTGTGTACTGAAAAAAGACTGCTGGGAATACCTGGTTTAAAAAGAGTAATATACACAAGTATACATGTGTAAGTAGGAGAGATGGTCAAAAGACATCAGATTATGCATCAATTGATAGACATGTAAAAGAGAGACTTTTAGATGTTAACATGTTGAGAAGGGAAGCTGGTGGGATGTCTGATCACTATCTTGTGGAGGCAAAGGTGAAGATTTGAAGAGATTTTCAAAAAAAAGGAAAGAATGTAGGGAAGAGAGTGGTGAGAGCAAGTGAGCCTGGAAAGGAGACGTGTGTGTGAAGAAATACCATGAAAGCTTGAGTGTAGAATGGCAAAAGGTGAAAGCAAATGAAGTGAGGGGAGTGGATGAGGAATGGGATGTATTTAGGGAAGCAGTGATGACATGTGCAAGAGATGCATGTGGCATGAGAAAGGTGGGAGGTGAGCAAATTAGAAAGGGTAGTGAGTGGTGAGATGAAGAAGTAAAGCTGTTAGTAAATGAGAAAGGATATGCGTTTAGATGGTACTTACAAGGAAAGAGTGCAAATGACTGGGAGATGTATAAAAGAAAGTGGCAAGAGGAAGGTGCAAGGGTTAAAAAAAAGAGGGCAAATGAGAGCTGGGGTGAGAGAGTCTCTTCAAACTTTAGGGAAAGTAAAAAGATTTTTGGAAGGAGGAAAATAATGTGTGAAAAACAAGAGAACAAATGGGAACATCGTCAAAGGGGGGAAGTGATACCAGGTAGTGATGGTGTGAGCTTTTGGAAGGATTGCAGAATGTGTTTGATGACAGAGTGGCATGTGTAAGATGTTTTGGTCAGGGTTGTGCGAAGTGAGAGAGTCACGGAAAGTGGTTTGGTGAAGAGAAAAGAAGTGGTAAAAGCCTTGCGGAAGATGAAATTCAACAAGGCAATAGGAGTGGAAGGTATTACAGTTGAATTTATTATGAAAAGGGATGACTGTGTTGTTGATTGGTCGGTAAGGATATTCAATGCATGAATGAATCATGATGAAGTGCCTGAGGATTGGTGGAATAAATGTATAGTGCTGATGTACAAAGGCAGAGAGAATAAAGGTGAGTGTTCAAACTATAGAGGAATAAGTTTGCTGACTATACCTAGAAAACTGTATGGGAGGGTATTGCCTGTGAGGGTGAAGGCATGTACACAGCATCAGATTAGGTAAGAGCAATGACGTTCCAGAAGTGGTAAAGGATGTGTGGATCAGGTGTTTGCAGTGAAGAATGTGTGTGAGAAATACTTAGAAAAACCTATGGATTCGTATGTAGCATTTATGGATCTGGAGAAGGAATATGATAGGGTTGATAGAGATTCTTTGTGGAAAGTATTTAGAATACATGGTGTGGAAGGTAAGCTGCTAGAAGCAGAAAAGTTTTTATCGGGTGCATGGCATGCATACGAGTAGGAAGAGATGAGAGTAACTGGTTCCCAGTGAAGATCAGTCTGTGGCAGGGATGTATGATGTCCCCATGACTGTTTAATTTGTTTATGGATTAGGTGGTTATGGAGGTAAATGCAAGAGGTTTGGAGAGGGGGCGAGTATGCACTCTGTTGGGGATGAGAGGGACTGGGAAGTGAGTCAATTGTTGTTCATCAATGATAAAGCTCTGGTGGCTCATTCAAGTGAGAAACTGCAGAGGTTGTTGACTGAGGAAAAGTGTATGAAATGAGGAAGTTGAGAGAAAATGTGTATAAAAACAAGATTATCAGGTTCAGCAAGGTTGAGTGAAAAGTTAGCTGGGATGTAGGAAGTGAAGTGTTTTAGATATCTGGGAGTGAATTTGGTAGGAAATGGAACCATGGAAGCAGAAGAGAGTCAGAGGGTTGGGAGGGGAACAAGGTTCTAGGAGTGATGAAGAATGAAAGAGAGAACGTTATCTCACGAGAACAAAAATGGGTATGTTTGAAGAAATAGTAGTTCCATCATATGGTTGCAAGGCATGGGCTATGGATAGGGTTGTGCAGAGGTGTGGATGTGCTGGAAATGAAATGTTTGAGGACAATATGTGGCATGAGTAATGAAAGGGGAAGAGAGTTGTGTGGTAATAAAAAGTGCAGTTGAGAAAGGAGTTGAAGATGTGTTGAAATGGTTCTGACATATGGACACAATGAGTGAGGAAAAGTCGACAAAGATGATATATGGGTGAGAGGTGGAGCATTACACGAAAGTGCATTCGGGAACATATTGTGTTTTATCTATTTCTTTTTCATTATTTATTTATATTTATTTTGCTTTGTCGCTGTCTCCCTCGTTTGCAAGGTAGCGCAAGGAAACAGACTAAAGAAATGGCCCAACCCACCCCCATACACAATGTATATACATACATGTCCACACACGCAAATATACATACCTATACATCTCAATGTACACATATATATACACACACAGACACATACATATATACTCATGCACACAATTCACACTGTCTGCCTTTATTCATTCCCATCGCCACCTCGCCACACATGGAATACCATCCCCCTCCCCCCTCATGTGTGTGAGGTAGCACTAGGAAAAGACAACAAAGGCCCCATTCGTTCACACTCAGTCTCTAGCTGTCATGCAATAATGCCCGAAACCACAGCTCCCTTTCCACATCCAGGCCCCACACAACTTTCCATGGTTTACCCCAGACGCTTCACATGCCCTGATTCAATCCACTGACATCACGTCAACCCCAGTATACCACATCGATCCAATTCACTCTATTCCTTGCCCTCCTTTCACCTTCCTGCATGTTCAGGCCCCGATCACACAAAATCTTTTTCACTACATCTTTCCACCTCCAATTTGGTCTCCCACTTCTCGTTCCCTCCACCTCCGACACATATATCCTCTTGGTCAATCTTTCCTCACTCATTCTCTCCATGTGCCCAAACCATTTCAAAACACCCTCTTCTGCTCTCTCAACCACACTCTTTTTATTTCCACACATCTCTCTTACCCTAACATTACTTACTCAATCAAACCACCTCACACCACACATTGTCCTCAAACATCTCATTTCCAGCACATCCACCCTCCTGCGCACAACTCTATCCATAGCCCACGCCTCGCAACCATACAACATTGTTGGAACCACTATTCCTTCAAACATACCCATTTTTGCTTTCCGAGATAATGTTCTCGACTTCCACACATTCTTCAAGGCTCCCAGAATTTTCGCCCCCTCCCCCACCCTATGATTCACCTTCCGCTTCCATGGTTCCATCCGCTGCCAGATCCACTCCCAGATATCTAAAACACTTTACTTCCTCCAGTTTTTCTCCATTCAAACTTACCTCCCAATTGACTTGACCCTCAACACTACTGTACCTAATAACCTTGCTCTTATTCACATTTACTCTTAACTTTCTTCTTTCACACACTTTACCAAACTCAGTCACCAGCTTCTGCAGTTTCTCACATGAATCAGCCACCAGCGCTGTATCATCAGTGAACAACAACTGACTCACTTCCCAAGCTCTCTCATTCACAACAGACTTCATACTTGCCCCTCTTTCCAAAACTCTTGCATTCACCTCCCTAACAACCCCATCCATAAACAAATTAAACAACCATGGAGACATCACACACCCCTGCCGCAAACCTACATTCACTGAGAACCAATCACTTTCCTCTCTTCCTACACGTACACATGCCTTACATCCTCGATAAAAACTTTTCACTGCTTCTAACAACTTTCCTCCCACACCATATATTCTTAATACCTTCCACAGAGCATCTCTATCAACTCTGTCATATGCCTCTCCAGATCCATAAATGCTACATACAAATCCATTTGCTTTTCTAAGTATTTCTCACATACATTCTTCAAAGCAAACACCTGATCCACACATCCTCTACCACTTCTGAAACCACACTGCTCTTCCCCAATCTGATGCTCTGTACATGCCTTCACCCTCTCAATCAATACCCTCCCATATAATTTACCAGGAATACTCAACAAACTTATACCTCTGTAATTTGAGCACTCACTCTTATCCCCTTTACCTTTGTACAATGGCACTACGCACGCATTCTGCCAATCCTCAGGCACCTCACCATGAGTCATACATACATTAAATAACCTTACCAACCAGTCAATAATACAGTCACCCCCTTTTTTAATAAATTCCACTGCAATACCATCCAAACCTGCTGCCTTGCCAGCTTTCATCTTCCGCAAAGCTTTTACTACCTCTTCTCTGTTTACCAAATCATTTTCCCTAACCATCTCACTTTGCACACCACCTAGACCAAAACACCCTATATCTGCCACTCTATCATCAAACACATTCAACAAACCTTCAAAATACTCACTCCATCTCCTTCTCACATCACCACTACTTGTTATCACCTCCCCATTTGCGCCCTTCACTGAAGTTCCCATTTGCTCCCTTGTCTTACGCACTTTATTTACCTCCTTCCAGAACATCTTTTTATTCTCCCTAAAATTTATTGATACTCTCTCACCCCAACTCTCATTTCCCCTCTTTTTCACCTCTTGCACCTTTCTCGACTTCCTGTCTCTTTCTTTTATACATCTCCCACTCAATTGCATTTTTTCCCTGCAAAAATCATCCAAATGCCTCTCTCTTCTCTTTCACTAATAATCTTACTTCTTCATCCCACCACTCATTACCCTTTCTAATCAACCCACCTCCCACTCTTCTCATGCCACAAGCATCTTTTGCGCAAGCCATCACTGATTCCCTAAATACATCCCATTCCTCCCCCACTCCCCTTACTTCCATTGTTCTCACCTTTTTCCATTCTGTACTCAGTCTCTCCTGGTACTTCCTCACACAAGTCTTCTTCCCAAGCTCACTTACTCTCACCACCCTCTTCACCCCAACATTCACTCTTCTTTTCTGAAAACCCATACAAATCTTCACCTTAGCCTCCACATGATAATGATCAGACATCCCTCCAGTTGCACCTCTCAGCACATTAACATCCAAAAGTCTCTCTTTCGCGTGCCTGTCAATTAATACGTAATCCATTAACGCTCTCTGGCCATCTCTCCTACTTACATACGTATACTTACGTCTATCTTTCTTTTTAAACCAGGTATTCCCAATCACCATCCTTTTTCAGCACATAAATCTACAAGCTCTTCACCATTTCCATTTACAACACTGAACACCCCATGTATACCAATTATTCCCTCAACTGCCACATTACTCACCTTTGCATTCAAATCACCCATCACTATAACCCGGTCTCGTGCATCAAAACCACTAACACACTCATTCAGCTGCTCCCGAAACACTTGCCTCTCATGATCTTTCTTCTCATGCCCAGGGCATATGCACCAATAATCACCCAACTCTCTCCATCAACTTTCAGTTTTTACCCATATTAATCGAGAATTTACTTTCTTACATTCTATCACATACTCCCACAACTCCTGTTTCAGGAGTACTGCTATTCCTTCCCTTGCTCTTGTCCTCTCACTAACCCCTGACTTTACTCCCAAGACATTCCCAAACCACTCTCCCCTTTACCCTTGAGCTTCGTTTCACTCAGAGCCAAAACATCCAGGTTCCTTTCCTCAAACATACTACCTATCTCTCCTTTTTTGACATCTTGGTTACATCCACACACATTTAGACACCCAGTCTGAGCCTTCGAGGAGGATGAGCACTCCCTGCGTGGCTCCTTCTTCTGTTTCCCATTTTAGAAAGTTAAAAATACAAGGAGGGGAGGATTTCTGGCCCCCCGCTCCCATCCCCTCTAGTCGCCTTCTACGACACGCGAGGAATGCGTGGGAAGTATTTTTTTCATATCCATATGCATATGCATATGTATGTAGCATTCATGGATCTGGAGAAGGCGTATGATAGAGCTGATAGAGATGCTCTGAGGAAGGTATTAAGATTATATGGTTTGGGAGGCAAGTTGTTAGAAGCAGTGAAAAGTTTTTATTGAGGATGTAAGGCTTGTGTACGAGTAGGAAGACAGGAAAGTGACTGGTTCCCAGTGAAGATCAGTCTGTGGCAGGGATGTATGATGTCCCCATGACTGTTTAATTTGTTTATGGATTAGGTGGTTATGGAGGTAAATGCAAGAGGTTTGGAGAGGGGGCGAGTATGCACTCTGTTGGGGATGAGAGGGACTGGGAAGTGAGTCAATTGTTGTTCATCAATGATAAAGCTCTGGTGGCTCATTCAAGTGAGAAACTGCAGAGGTTGTTGACTGAGGAAAAGTGTATGAAATGAGGAAGTTGAGAGAAAATGTGTATAAAAACAAGATTATCAGGTTCAGCAAGGTTGAGTGAAAAGTTAGCTGGGATGTAGGAAGTGAAGTGTTTTAGATATCTGGGAGTGAATTTGGTAGGAAATGGAACCATGGAAGCAGAAGAGAGTCAGAGGGTTGGGAGGGGAACAAGGTTCTAGGAGTGATGAAGAATGAAAGAGAGAACGTTATCTCACGAGAACAAAAATGGGTATGTTTGAAGAAATAGTAGTTCCATCATATGGTTGCAAGGCATGGGCTATGGATAGGGTTGTGCAGAGGTGTGGATGTGCTGGAAATGAAATGTTTGAGGACAATATGTGGCATGAGTAATGAAAGGGGAAGAGAGTTGTGTGGTAATAAAAAGTGCAGTTGAGAAAGGAGTTGAAGATGTGTTGAAATGGTTCTGACATATGGACACAATGAGTGAGGAAAAGTCGACAAAGATGATATATGGGAGAGAGGTGGAGCATTACACGAAAGTGCATTCGGGAACATATTGTGTTTTATCTATTTCTTTTTCATTATTTATTTATATTTATTTTGCTTTGTCGCTGTCTCCCTCGTTTGCAAGGTAGCGCAAGGAAACAGACGAAAGAAATGGCCCAACCCACCCCCATACACAATGTATATACATACATGTCCACACACGCAAATATACATACCTATACATCTCAATGTACACATATATATACACACACAGACACATACATATATACTCATGCACACAATTCACACTGTCTGCCTTTATTCATTCCCATCGCCACCTCGCCACACATGGAATACCATCCCCCTCCCCCCTCATGTGTGTGAGGTAGCACTAGGAAAAGACAACAAAGGCCCCATTCGTTCACACTCAGTCTCTAGCTGTCATGCAATAATGCCCGAAACCACAGCTCCCTTTCCACATCCAGGCCCCACACAACTTTCCATGGTTTACCCCAGACGCTTCACATGCCCTGATTCAATCCACTGACATCACGTCAACCCCAGTATACCACATCGATCCAATTCACTCTATTCCTTGCCCTCCTTTCACCTTCCTGCATGTTCAGGCCCCGATCACACAAAATCTTTTTCACTACATCTTTCCACCTCCAATTTGGTCTCCCACTTCTCGTTCCCTCCACCTCCGACACATATATCCTCTTGGTCAATCTTTCCTCACTCATTCTCTCCATGTGCCCAAACCATTTCAAAACACCCTCTTCTGCTCTCTCAACCACACTCTTTTTATTTCCACACATCTCTCTTACCCTAACATTACTTACTCAATCAAACCACCTCACACCACACATTGTCCTCAAACATCTCATTTCCAGCACATCCACCCTCCTGCGCACAACTCTATCCATAGCCCACGCCTCGCAACCATACAACATTGTTGGAACCACTATTCCTTCAAACATACCCATTTTTGCTTTCCGAGATAATGTTCTCGACTTCCACACATTCTTCAAGGCTCCCAGAATTTTCGCCCCCTCCCCCACCCTATGATTCACTTCCGCTTCCATGGTTCCATCCGCTGCCAGATCCACTCCCAGATATCTAAAACACTTTACTTCCTCCAGTTTTTCTCCATTCAAACTTACCTCCCAATTGACTTGACCCTCAACACTACTGTACCTAATAACCTTGCTCTTATTCACATTTACTCTTAACTTTCTTCTTTCACACACTTTACCAAACTCAGTCACCAGCTTCTGCAGTTTCTCACATGAATCAGCCACCAGCGCTGTATCATCAGTGAACAACAACTGACTCACTTCCCAAGCTCTCTCATTCACAACAGACTTCATACTTGCCCCTCTTTCCAAAACTCTTGCATTCACCTCCCTAACAACCCCATCCATAAACAAATTAAACAACCATGGAGACATCACACACCCCTGCCGCAAACCTACATTCACTGAGAACCAATCACTTTCCTCTCTTCCTACACGTACACATGCCTTACATCCTCGATAAAAACTTTTCACTGCTTCTAACAACTTTCCTCCCACACCATATATTCTTAATACCTTCCACAGAGCATCTCTATCAACTCTGTCATATGCCTCTCCAGATCCATAAATGCTACATACAAATCCATTTGCTTTTCTAAGTATTTCTCACATACATTCTTCAAAGCAAACACCTGATCCACACATCCTCTACCACTTCTGAAACCACACTGCTCTTCCCCAATCTGATGCTCTGTACATGCCTTCACCCTCTCAATCAATACCCTCCCATATAATTTACCAGGAATACTCAACAAACTTATACCTCTGTAATTTGAGCACTCACTCTTATCCCCTTTACCTTTGTACAATGGCACTACGCACGCATTCTGCCAATCCTCAGGCACCTCACCATGAGTCATACATACATTAAATAACCTTACCAACCAGTCAATAATACAGTCACCCCCTTTTTTAATAAATTCCACTGCAATACCATCCAAACCTGCTGCCTTGCCAGCTTTCATCTTCCGCAAAGCTTTTACTACCTCTTCTCTGTTTACCAAATCATTTTCCCTAACCATCTCACTTTGCACACCACCTAGACCAAAACACCCTATATCTGCCACTCTATCATCAAACACATTCAACAAACCTTCAAAATACTCACTCCATCTCCTTCTCACATCACCACTACTTGTTATCACCTCCCCATTTGCGCCCTTCACTGAAGTTCCCATTTGCTCCCTTGTCTTACGCACTTTATTTACCTCCTTCCAGAACATCTTTTTATTCTCCCTAAAATTTATTGATACTCTCTCACCCCAACTCTCATTTCCCCTCTTTTTCACCTCTTGCACCTTTCTCGACTTCCTGTCTCTTTCTTTTATACATCTCCCACTCAATTGCATTTTTTCCCTGCAAAAATCATCCAAATGCCTCTCTCTTCTCTTTCACTAATAATCTTACTTCTTCATCCCACCACTCATTACCCTTTCTAATCAACCCACCTCCCACTCTTCTCATGCCACAAGCATCTTTTGCGCAAGCCATCACTGATTCCCTAAATACATCCCATTCCTCCCCCACTCCCCTTACTTCCATTGTTCTCACCTTTTTCCATTCTGTACTCAGTCTCTCCTGGTACTTCCTCACACAAGTCTTCTTCCCAAGCTCACTTACTCTCACCACCCTCTTCACCCCAACATTCACTCTTCTTTTCTGAAAACCCATACAAATCTTCACCTTAGCCTCCACATGATAATGATCAGACATCCCTCCAGTTGCACCTCTCAGCACATTAACATCCAAAAGTCTCTCTTTCGCGTGCCTGTCAATTAATACGTAATCCATTAACGCTCTCTGGCCATCTCTCCTACTTACATACGTATACTTACGTCTATCTTTCTTTTTAAACCAGGTATTCCCAATCACCAGTCCTTTTTCAGCACATAAATCTACAAGCTCTTCACCATTTCCATTTACAACACTGAACACCCCATGTATACCAATTATTCCCTCAACTGCCACATTACTCACCTTTGCATTCAAATCACCCATCACTATAACCCGGTCTCGTGCATCAAAACCACTAACACACTCATTCAGCTGCTCCCAAAACACTTGCCTCTCATGATCTTTCTTCTCATGCCCAGGTGCATATGCACCAATAATCACCCAACTCTCTCCATCAACTTTCAGTTTTACCCATATTAATCGAGAATTTACTTTCTTACATTCTATCACATACTCCCACAACTCCTGTTTCAGGAGTACTGCTATTCCTTCCCTTGCTCTTGTCCTCTCACTAACCCCTGACTTTACTCCCAAGACATTCCCAAACCACTCATCCCCTTTACCCTTGAGCTTCGTTTCACTCAGAGCCAAAACATCCAGGTTCCTTTCCTCAAACATACTACCTATCTCTCCTTTTTTGACATCTTGGTTACATCCACACACATTTAGACACCCCAGTCTGAGCCTTCGAGGAGGATGAGCACTCCCTGCGTGGCTCCTTCTTCTGTTTCCCATTTTAGAAAGTTAAAAATACAAGGAGGGGAGGATTTCTGGCCCCCCGCTCCCATCCCCTCTAGTCGCCTTCTACGACACGCGAGGAATGCGTGGGAAGTATTTTTTTCATATCCATATGCATATGCATATGTATGTAGCATTCATGGATCTGGAGAAGGCGTATGATAGAGCTGATAGAGATGCTCTGAGGAAGGTATTAAGATTATATGGTTTGGGAGGCAAGTTGTTAGAAGCAGTGAAAAGTTTTTATTGAGGATGTAAGGCTTGTGTACGAGTAGGAAGACAGGAAAGTGATTGGTTCTCAGTGAATGTCGGTTTGCGGCATGGGTGCATGATGTCTCCATGGTTGTTTAATTTGTTTATGGATGGGGTTGTTAGGGAGGTGAATGCAAGAGTTTTGGAGAGAGGGGCAAGTACGCAGTCTGTTGTGGATGAGGGAGCTTGGGAAGTGAGTCAGTTGTTGTTCACTGATGATACAGCGCTGGTGGCGTATTCGGGTGAGAAACTGCAGAGGCTGGTGACTGAGTTTGGTAAAGTGTGTGAAAGAAGAAAGCTGAGAGTAAATGTGAATAAGAGCAAGGTTATCAGGTACAGTAGGGTTGAGGGTCAAGTCAATTGGGAGGTAAGTTTGAATGGAGAAAAAACTGGAGGAAGTAAAGTGTTTTAGATATCTGGGAGTGGATTTGGCAGTGGATGGAACCATGGAAGCTGAAGTGAGTCATAGGGTGGGGGAGAGGGCAAAAGTTCTGGAAGTGTTGAAAAATGTGTGGAAGGCGAGAACATTATCTCGGAAAGCAAAAATGGGTATGTTTGAAGGAATAGTGGTTCTGACAATGTTATATGGTTGCGAGGCGTGGGCTATAGAAAGAGTTGTGCAAAGGAGGGTGGATGTGCTGGAAATGAGATGTTTGAGGACAATATGTGGTATGAGGTGGTTTGACCAAGTAAGTAATGAAAGGGTAAGAGAGATGTGAGGTAATAAAAAGAGTGTGGTTGAGAGAGCAGAAGAGGGTGTTTTGAAATGGTTTGGTCACATGGAGAGAATGAGTGAGGAAAGATTAACAAAGAGGATATATGTGTCAGAGGTGGAGGGAACGAGGAGAAGTGGGAGACCAAATAGGAGGTGGAAGGATGGGGTGAAAAAGATTTTGAGTGATCAGGGCCTGAACATGCAGGAGGGAGAAAGGCGTGCAAGGAATAGAGTGAATTGGAACGATGTGGTATACTGGGGTCAACATGCTGTCAATGGATTGAACCAGGGCATGTGAAGCATCTGGGGTAAACCATGGAAAGTTTTGTGGGGCCTGGATGTGGAAAGGGAGCTAGGGTTTCAGTGCAATATACATGACAGCTAGAGACTGAGTGTGAACGAATGTGGCCTTTGTTGTCTTTTCCTAGTGTTACCTCGCACACATGCAGGGGGAGGGGGGTTGTCATTTCATGTGTGGCGGGGTGGCAATGGGAATGAATAAGGGCAGACAGTATGAATTATGTACATGTGTATATATGTATATGTCTGTGTGTGTATATATATGTATACGCTGAGATGTATAGGTATGTATATGTGCGTGTGTGGACGTGTATGTATATACATGTGTATGTGGGTGAGTTGGGCCATTCTTTCATCGTTTCCTTGCGCTACCTCGATAATGCAGGAGACAGCGACAAAGTATCATACAATAAATAAAATAAATATGTATGTTAATGTATGTGTATGTGCATATATGAGTATCTAATTGTATATGAGTGGATGAGTCCTTTGTCTGTTTCCTGGTACTACCTCGCTAACTTGAGATAAGGTAATCAAGTCCTGGCATGCTATTAAAATCTAACCCATCTAACCTAACTTACAATGTTATGTGCAACATGAATCAGGCAAATGACAACAATAATGATTTGGTATCCAGGTGATATACATTGACAGAATACTACTTGAAGTCTAAGTTGGGCTCATCATTACAGTCCTAGTGCCTGACATCCTGTCCAAAGATTGTGCCCTCAAGCTGATAATTCCTTAGCCTATGGAAAAAAATCTTGTATTTCACAATATTATTCTTAATTACATAAGAGGATACTATCTTTAAATAGGCATGATTCTACTACTGCAACTTGACCTCTTAACCTTAGAGGCTGTGAAAAGAAAATGTTCAAATATATCTTCTTTACTACTATGGTGACAATCTTAGCTGCCTAAAAGTTTGTATCATTCTTGGAGCATCTAACACATATGGTAAGAATTTTGACAGATTGGTGTTCATATGACATTGACAGATTGGTGTTCATATGACAGTACATCCTTAACTTCTAATTGATTTTAACTGTAACAGCATTAACCATTTCTGAAAACATTTCTTTATGAACCACTCCACCTCCACACCTAAATGGCAAGTTTGAAAATGAGCAGGCTATACTGGAATTGGTTATATCATAAATCCATCTTTACAGTTGCCATTTCATTGATCACTTACAAACCTGAAGAGCAAGATGATAGCTCAACTGGTGGTGGCATTGGATTGTTGGTAAGGCCCAAGTCTGTGCCTGGAGGAGGGCTGAAGTCAGTGCTCGGAGCTGATCCAAAAGGACACATTCTGGGATGATCTTGTCCACTCCTCTATCCTTTACACTTCGCACACTCCTGTATACATATCACATCATTAAATCCTACTTCCAGAATTACAAGTTGTGTTCAAGGTGAACAGATGCATTGTTGTAGTATGACCTACTTGATAATCCATAGCAAGAACCTGTATACAGGCTAAATATCATACATAGTACTATAAAAGGTAACAGTTGCTAATCAGTAATATTTAATGAGTCATTTATGTAAAACAAATATACTTCATTAAATATAGTAACAAGCAATAATTTCAATGTCTTAACTTTGGGTAACCAATAAGAGAGGAGCTTCTAGATGATAGTGGGAGGAGCATTATGCCATTGCAGTACTCGTTTTTTTTCTTTTATACTATTCACCATTTCCTGCATTAGCGAGGTAGCGTTAAGAACAGAGGACTGGGCCTTTGAGGGAATATCCTCGCCTGGCCCCCTTCTCTGTTCCTTCTTTTGGAAAATTAAAAAAAAAAAAAGACAAGATAGGATTTCCAGCCCCCCACTCCCTTCTCTTTTAGTCGCCTTTTACAACATGCAGGGAATACGTGAGAAGTATTCTTTCTCCTCTATCCCCCTATCTTCATTAATTCTTTTAGGTAAGCTTGGCTTGAGCATTCAAATTACCCCAATTTTTATTAGGTTTAAGCATTCAAATTATCCCAATACTTTCATGGCTAAGCCTGAACACTCAAGATATCCCATTACCTTTATATCTAGGCCTGAACAATGTAAGTTATCCAATAACTTTTCCTGCTCAGTTTGAACACTCAAGTTATCCCATTACTTTCATTGCTAAGCTTGAACGTTCAACTCAAGTTATCCCATTACTTTCATGGCTAGGCTTAAACACTCAAGTTATCCTACTACTTTCATGGCTAGGCTTGAACACCCAAGTTAACTCATAACAAAACTTTCATGGCATGGCCTGAATAATCAAGTTATCCCATTACTTTACATCTAGGCCTGAACAACTCATGTTATCCAATAACTTTTCTTGCTAGGTTTGAACACTCAAATTATTTCATTACTTTAATGGCTAGGCTTAAACAGCTCAAGTTATTCTATCAATTTTACAATATGCTTGAACTTCTTAATATGCCTGAACAATTCTCACTAGGCTTGAACAGCTCAAAGCTCTTGAAAAGCTCAAGGTCAAATTATTCTGATAGGCTTGAGAAGCTCAAAGCTTGAAAAACTTAAAGCTCACAAGGTGAAGTTATTCTGAGAGGCTTGAAAAGCTCAAAGCTCTTGAAAACAAAGCTCAAGTTATTCTATCACTTTTACAGATAGGCTCAAACAACTCAAGTTATTCCATTACTTTTACAAAAAAGCTTGAATACTCAAATTATCCACTCAATTTTATGGCTTGGCTTCAACAACTCAAGTTATCCCATTACTTTTACAGCTAGCCTTGAACATTCAAGTTATACCTTTAATTCTACTGCTAGACTTGAATAACCCAAGTTATTCCATTACTTTTCCAGCAAGGACTAAAGACTCAAGTTATCCCATCAATTTCACAGCTAGGCCTGAACATTTCATGTTATCTCATTACTTTTACAAAGTGGGTATTGTTCCCAAAAGGGCAGTTTGGATTTTCTTTCATAAACCCTTTTACTTAAGACTAGTAGATTATGTTAAGTTGTGGTAGGGTACAGAATATCTCATTCATGCCATTAGTATTCTATAACTGGTGCCATGTAAAATGCTTGGTAAATTATCCAATGCCTTACTTTCACTCATGAAACAATTAAGAAGGCACAGCTGTTCTATTTAGCATAACTCCTCGTAATGCACAAATAAGTAATAACTCGGACCTCCGTGATTTAGCAGTTAGTGTTGCTGACCAGAACGCATTAAGGAGCCACCTAGGGTCAAGCATATGGGATCATATTCTGGTTGCAACTGTCAGTCTGCGGTAAACCCAGCTGTTCATCATCCTCAAGATGTTGGTCAATAAATTGGGTACCTTGATTAGGCTAAGCCTTTTTATATGTTAGCAGAGACAGCATAGGCAACTGAAACCCAACTCTCAACTTTCTCTTTTCACACACTTCCAAACTCAGTCACCAACTTCAGCAGTTTCTCACTTGAATCAGCCACCAATAATGTATCACTGATGAACAATAACTAATTCACTTCCTAAGCTCTCTCATCCCCAACAGACTGCATACTCGCCCCTCTCTCCAAAACTCTTGCATTTACCTCCCTAAGCACTCCATCCATAAACAAATTAAACAACCATGGTGACACCACACACCCTTGCTGCAGACCAAGCTTCACTGGGAACCAATCACTCTCCTCTTTCTACTTGTATACATGCCTTACACCCATGATAAAAACTTCTCACTGCTTCTAGTAGCTTATCACCTGCACCATATATTCTTAAGACCTTCCATAAAGCATCTCTATCAACCCTATCATATTCCTTCTCCAGACCAATAAATGCCATATACAAATCTATCTGCTTTTTAAGTATTTCTCACATACATTCTTCAAAGTAAACACATGATCCACACATTCTCTACCATTTCTGAAACCATACTGCTCCTACCCAATCTGGTGCTCTGTACATGCCTTCACCTTTACAAGCAAACCCTTCCATACAATTATACTCAACAAACTTATGCCTCTGTAGTTTCAACACTGACCTTTATCCCCTTTGCCTTTGTACAGTGGCACTATGCATGCATTCTGCCAATCCTCAGACACTTCAGCATGATCCATACATACACTGAATAACCTTACCAACCAATCGACTGTTGTCGATTGGTTGGTAAGGTTTCTTAATAAATTCAACAGCAATACCATCCACTCCTGCTGCTTTGGTGGATTTCATCTTCTGCAAGGCATTCACCATCTCTTCTCTCTTCACCAAACCACTCTCCCTGACCCTCTTTCTTCGCATACCACCTAAGATATTTCTGAACCATTCTTCCCCTTTACCCTTGAGCTTTGTTTCACTCAGATCCAGGACATCCAGGTTTCTTTCCTCACACACACACACTACCTGTCTCTCCTCTTTTCTGATCTTGGTTAAATCCATATGTTTAGGCACCCGAGCCTGAGCCTTTGAGGGTGATGAGCACTCTTTGTTTGGTTCCTTCTTATGTTCCATCTTTTAGAACTTAAAATACAAGAAGTGAAAGCTTTCCAGCTCCCCATCCCTTTTAATTGCTTTCTATGACATGAGAGTTGGGTGAGGGTGTATTAAACTTTACAGAGAATAAAAAGATATTTTGGAAGGAGGTAAATAATGTGCAAAAGATAAGACTGAAGGATTGTTGAATGTGTTTGATGAAAGAGTGGCAGATGTAGTGTGTTTTGGTCAGGATGGTATGCAAAGTGAGAGAGTCTGGGAGAGTGGTTGGGTGAAGAGAGAAGAGGTGATGAGAACCCTGCAGAAGATGAAATCAGACAAGGCAGCAGGATTGAATGGTACTGCAATTGAATTATTAAGAAGGGGGTGACTGTGTTGTTGATTCATTGGTAAGGATATTCAATGTACGTATGGATCATGATGAAGTGCCTGAGGATTGGTGGAATGTATATATAGTACCATGTACAAAGGCAAAGGGGATAAAGGCAAGTGTTCAAACTACAGAGGCTAAGTTTGTTGTAGTATACCTGGAAAACTGTATGGGAGGGTATTGACTGAGAGGATGAAGGCATGTACACAGCATCAGCCTGGATTGGAGCAGTGTGGTTTCAGAAGTGGTAGAGGATGTGTGGATCAGGTGTTTGCATTGGAAGAATGTATGTGAGGAAAAACTTAGAAAAACCAGTGGATTTGTATGTGACATTTATGGATTTAGAGAAGGCATATGATAGGGGTGATAGAGATGGTTTGTGGAAGGTATTAAGAATATATGGTGTGGAAGGTAAGCAACTAGAAGTGAGTTTTCATCAAGGGTGTAAGATATATGTACGAGGTGTATGTGATGTCCCCTTAGTTATTCACTTTGTTTATGGATGGAGTGGTTAAGGAAGTAAATGCAAGAGTTTTGGAGAAAGGGGTGAGTATGCAGTCCACTGGATGCTTTGGAAGTGTCAGTTATTGTTTGCAGATGATACAGCACTAATGGATGATTCAAGTGAGAAAATGCAGAAGTTGGTGACTGAGTTTGGAAAAGTCTGTGAAAGGAGGAAGATGAGAGTAAATGTGAATAAAAGCAAAGGTTGTTATGTCAGTAGGGTTGAGAGACAAATCAGTTGGGATGTAAGTCTGAATGGAAAAAATTGGAGGAAGTGAGGTGTTTTAGATATCTGGGAGTGGATTTGGCAGTGAATGGAACCATGGAAGTGGAAGCGAGTCATAGGGTGGGGAAGGAGGTTAAGGTTCTGAGAGGGATAAAGAATGTGTTGAAAGAGAGAATGTTATCTTGCAAAGAAAAAATGGGTATATTTGAAGAAATACTAATTTTAACAACATTGTACGGTTGCAAAGCATGGGCTATAGATACGGTTGTGCGGAGGTGGGTGAATGTGTTGGAAATAAAATATTTGAGGATAATATGTGGTGTGAGATGGTTTGATTGAGTATGTAATGAAAGGGCAAGAGAAATGTGTGGAAATAAAAAGAGTGCAGTCAAGAAGTCAGAGGAGGGTGTGTTGAAATGGTTTGCACATATGGAAAGAATAAGTGAGGAGAGGTTGGCAAAAAGGATAAATGTGGAACAAGGAGAACCGGGACACCAAATCAGATGTGGAAGGACGGAGTGAAAAAAGACTTTGAGTAATCAGGGCCTGACCCTGCAAGAGGGTGAAAGATGTGCACAGAATAGAGTAAATTGGAACTATGTGGCATACTGGGGTCAATGGACTGAACCAGGGTATACCACATTCGTTCACACTCAGTCTTTAGCTGTCATGTGTAATGCGCCAAAACCAAAGCTCCCTATCTATATCCAGGCCCCATAGACCTTTCCACGGTTTACCCCAGAAGCTTCACATGCCCTAGTTCATTCCACTTGCATGCCTCTCACTCTCTTGGATGTTCAGCCCCCGATCGCTCAAAATCTTTTTCACTCCATCCTTCCGCCTCCAATCATAGAGACTGAGACTGAGTGTGAACGAATGAGGCCTTTTTGTCCTTTCCTGATGCTACCAGTGAGGTAGCACCAGGAAAGGACAAAAAGGCCACATTCCTTCACTCTCAGTCTCTAGCACATACACACACAAATACATATAGATACATATGCTCACACAGACATATACATATATATATACATATACATATTCATACATATTCATATACATATATATATACATATACATATTCATAACTTTCTAAAATGGGAAACAGAAGAAGGAGTCACGCGGGGAGTGCTCATACGCCTCGAAGGCTCAGATTGGGGTGCCTAAATGTGTGAGGATGTAACCAAGATGTGAAAAAAGGAGAGATAGGTAGTATGTTTGAGGAAAGGAACCTGGATGTTTTGGCTCTGAGTGAAACGAAGCTCAAGGGTGAAGGGGAAGAGTGGTTTGGGAATGTCTTGGGAGTAAAGTCAGGGGTTAGTGAGAGGACAAGAGCAAGGGAAGGAGTAGCAGTACTCCTGAAACAGGAGTTGTGGGAGTACGTGATAGAATGTAAAAGTAAATTCTCGATTAATATGGGTAAAACTGAAAGTTGATGGAGAGAGATGGGTGATTATTGGTGCATATGCACCTGGGCATGAGAAGAAAGATCATGAGAGGCAAGTGTTTTGGGAGCAGCTGAATGAGTGTGTTAGTGGTTTTGATGCACGAGACCGGGTTATAGTGATGGGTGATTTGAATGCAAAGGTGAGTAATGTGGCAGTTGAGGGAATAATTGGTATACATGGGGTGTTCAGTGTTGTAAATGGAAATGGTGAAGAGCTTGTAGATTTATGTGCTGAAAAAGGACTGATGATTGGGAATACCTGGTTTAAAAAGCGAGATATACATAAGTATACTTATGTAAGTAGGAGAGATGGCCAGAGAGCGTTACTGGATTACGTGTTAATTGACAGGCGCGCGAAAGAGAGACTTTTGGATGTTAATGTGCTGAGAGGTGCAACTGGAGGGATGTCTGATCATTATCTTGTGGAGGCTAAGGTGAAGATTTGTATGGGTTTTCAGAAAAAAAGAGTGAATGTTGGGGTGAAGAGGGTGGTGAGAGTAAGTGAGCTTGGGAAGGAGACTTGTGTGAGGAAGTACCATGAGAGACTGAGTACAGAATGGAAAAAGGTAAGAACAATGGAAGTAAGGGGAGTGGGGGAGGAATGGGATGTATTTAGGGAATCAGTGATGGATTGCGCAAAAGATGCTTGTGGCATGAGAAGAGTGGGAGGTGGGTTGATTAGAAAGGGTAGTGAGTGGTGGGATGAAGAAGTAAGAGTATTAGTGAAAGAGAGAGGCATTTGGACGATTTTTGCAGGGAAAAAATGCAGTTGAGTGGGAGACGTTTAAAAGAAAGAGACAGGAGGTCAAGAGAAAGGTGCAAGAGGTGAAAAAAAGGGCAAATGAGAGTTGGGGTGAGAGAGTATCATTAAATTTTAGGGAGAATAAAAAGATGTTCTGGAAGGAGGTAAATAAAGTGCGTAAGACAAGGGAGCAAATGGGCACTTCAGTGAAGGGCGCAAATGGGGAGGTGATAACAAGTAGTGGTGATGTGAGAAGGAGATGGAGTGAGTATTTTGAAGGTTTGTTGAATGTGTTTGAGGATAGAGTGGCAGATATAGGGTGTTTTGGTTGAGGTGGTGTGCAAAGTGAGAGGGTTAGGGAAAATGATTTGGTAAACAGAGAAGAGGTAGTAAAAGCTTTGCGGAAGATGAAAGCCGGCAAGGCAGAAGGTTTGGATGGTATTGCAGTGGAATTTATTAAAAAAGGGGGTGACTGTATTGTTGACTGGTTGGTAAGGTTATTTAATGTATGCATGACTCACGGTGAGGTGCCTGAGGATTGGTGGAATGCATGCATAGTGCCATTGTACAAAGGCAAAGGGGATAAGAGTGAGTGCTCAAATTACAGAGGTATAAGTTTGTTGAGTATTCCTGGTAAATTATATGGGAGGGTATTGATTGAGAGGGTGAAGGCATATACAGAGCATCAGATTGGGGAAGAGCAGTGTGGTTTCAGAAGTGGTAGAGGATGTGTGGATCAGGTGTTTGCTTTGAAGAATGTATGTGAGAAATACTTAGAAAAGCAAATGGATTTGTATGTAGCATTTATGGATCTGGAGAAGGCATATGATAGAGTTGATAGAGATGCTCTGTGGAAGGTATTAAGAATATATGGTGTGGGAGGCAAGTTGTTAGAAGCAGTGAAAAGTTTTATCGAGGATGTAAGGCATGTGTACGTGTAGGAAGGGAGGAAAGTGATTGGTTCTCAGTGAATGTAGGTTTGTGGCAGGGGTTTGTGATGTCTCCATGGTTGTTTAATTTGTTTATGGATGGGGTGGTTAGGGAGGTGAATGCAAGAGTTTTGGAAAGAGGGGCAAGGATGAAGTCTGTTGGGGATGAGAGAGCTTGGGAAGTGAGTCAGTTGTTGTTCGCTGATGATACAGTGCTGGTGGCTGATTCATGTGAGAAACTGCAGAAGCTGGTGACTGAGTTTGGTAAAGTGTGTGAAAGAAGAAAGTTAAGAGTAAATGTGAATAAGAGCAAGGTTATTAGGTACAGTAGGGTTGAGGGTCAAGTCAATTGGGAGGTGAGTTTGAATGGAGAAAAACTGAAGGAAGTGAAGTGTTTTAGACATCTGGGAGTGGATCTGGCAGCAGATGGAACCATGGAAGCGGAAGTGGATCATAGGGTGGGGGAGGGGGCGAAAATTCTGGGAGCCTTGAAGAATGTGTGGAAGTCGAGAACATTATCTCGGAAAGCAAAAATGGGTATGTTTGAAGGAATAGTGGTTCCAACTATGTTGTATGGTTGCGAGGCGTGGGCTATGGATAGAGTTGTGCGCAGGAGGATGGATGTGCTGGAAATGAGATGTTTGAGGACAATGTGTGGTGTGAGGTGGTTTGATCGAGTAAGTAACATAAGGGTAAGATAGATGTGTGGAAATAAAAAGAGCATGGTTGAGAGAGCAGAAGAGGGTGTTTTGAAATGGTTTGGGCACATGGAGAGAATGAGTGAGGAAAGATTGACCAAGAGGATATATGTGTCGGAGGTGGAGGGAACGAGGAGAAGAGGGAGACCAAATTGGAGGTGGAAAGATGGAGTGAAAAAGATTTTGTGTGATCGGGGCCTGAACATGCAGGAGGGTGAAAGGAGGGCAAGGAATAGAGTGAATTGGAGCGATGTGGTATACCGGGGTTGACGTGCTGTCAGTGGATTGAATCGGGGCATGTGAAGCGTCTGGGGTAAACCATGGAAAGCTGTGTAGGTATGTATATTTGCGTGTGTGGACGTATGTATATACATGTGTATGGGGGTGGGTTGGGCCATTTCTTTCGTCTGTTTCCTTGCGCTACCTTGCAAACGCGGGAGACAGCGACAAAGCAAAAAAAAAAAAAAAAAAAAAACATTCATACATGCTTGACTTCATCCATTCCTGTTGCCGCTCCACCGCACAGGAAATAGCAATCGCCCCACCCTCTTCAGTGAGGTAGCACCAAAAAAAAAGACAAAAAAGGCCACATTCATTCACACTCAGTGTCTAGCTGTCATGTGTAATGCACCAAAACCATGGCTCCCTATCCACATCCAGGCCCCACAGACCATTCCATGGTTTACCCCAGACACTTCACATGCCCTGGGGATAGGGGAGAAAGAATACTTCCCATGTGTCATTGAAGGCAACTAAAGGGGTTAGAGTGGGGGCTGGAAACCCCCCCCCCCCCCCACACCTCACCCCACATCCTCCTTGTATTTGACTTCTGAAAAATGAAAAAGAAGGAATTAAGTAGGGAGTGCTCATCCTCCTCAAAGGCTCAGATTGGGGTGTCTGAAAGTGTGTGGATGTAGCCAAGATGAGAAGAAAAGGAGAGATAGGTAGTATGTTTGAAGAAGGAAACCTGGAAGTTCTGGCTCTGAGTAACACAAAGCTCAAGGGCAAAGGGGAAGAGTGGTTTGGGAAAGTCTTGGGAGTAACGTTAGGGGTTGGGGAATGAGAAACAATACTCCTGAAGCAGGAGTTGTGGGATTATGTGACAGAGCGTAAGAAAGTAAATTCTAGATTGTTGTGGGTAAAACTGAAAGTGCATGGAAAGAGATGAGTAATTAGTGGTGCCTATGCACCTGGCCATGAGAAGAAAGATCATGAAAGGCAAGTGTTTTGGGAGCAGCTGAGTGAGTGTATTAGCAGCTTTGATGCATGAGACTGGGTTATAGTGATGGGTGATTTAAATGAAAAGGTGAGTAATGTGGCGATGAGGGTATAATTGGTGTACAGGGGGAGGTTCAGTGTTGTAAATGGAAATGATGAAGAGCTTGTAGATTTGTGTGCTGAAGAAGGACTGGTGACTGGGAATACCTGGTTAAAAAAGAGAGATATACATAAGTAGACGTATGTGAGTAGGAGAGATGGTCAAAAGGCATTATTGGATCAAGTGTTAATTGATAGGCTTGTAAAAGAGAGATTTAATGTGCTAAAAGGGGCAGCTGGAGGAATGTTTGATCACTATTTTGTGAAGGTGAAGGTAAAGATTTGTAGAGGTTTTTCAGAAAAGAAGAGAATGTTGGGGAGAAGAGAGTGGTGAGAGTAAATGAGCTTGTATGAGGAAGTACCAGAAGAGATTAAGTGTAGAGTGGCAAAAGGTGAGAGCAAATGACTTAAGGGGAGTGGGTGAGGAATGGGATGTACTTAGGGAAGCAGTGATGGTTTGCACAAAAGATGTATGTGGCATGAGAAAGGTGGGAGATATGCAGATTACAAAGGGTAGTGAGTGGCGGGATAAAGAAGTAAGGTCATTAGTGAAAGAGAAAAAAAAAGAGAGGCGTTTGGATGATACTGGCACAGAAGTAGTGCAAATGACAAAGAGATGCATAAAAGAAAGTGGCAGGAAGTCAAGAGAATGGTGCAAGAGTTGAAAAAGATGACAAATGAAAGTTGGGGTGAGAGAGTATCATTGAATTTTAGGAAGAATAAAAAGATGTTTTGGAAGGAGTTACATAACGTGTGCAAGACAAAAGAGCAAATGGGAACATCGATGAATGGGTCAAGTGGGAAGGTGATAACAGGTAGTGATGAAGTGAGATGGAGATGGAAAGAGTATTTTGAAGTTTTGTTGAAGGTGTCTAATGACACAGTGGCAGATATAGGGTGTTATAGGTGGGGTGGTGTGAAAAGTGAGAGGGTCAGGGTAAAGGCTTGGTAAACAGAGAAGTAGTGAAAGCTTTGTGGAAGATGAAATCCAACAAGGCAGCAAGTCAGGATGGTACTGCAGTGGAATCTATTAGAAAAGCGGGTGACTATGCTGTTGATTGGATGGTAAGGATATTCAATGTATATATGGACCATGGTGAAGTACCTGAGGATTGACGGAATGCATGCATAGTGCCATTGGACAAAGGCAAAGGGGATAAAGGTAAGCGTTCAAACTAAAGAGGCATAAGTTTTTGAGCATTCCTGGGAAATTATATGGGGGGGGGTATTGATTGAGAGGGTGAAGGCATGTACAGAACATCAGATTGGGGAAGAGCAGTGTGGTTTCAGAAATGGCAAAGGATGTGGGGACCAGGTGTTTGCTTTGAAAAATGTATGTGAGAAATACTTAGAAAAACAGATGGATTTGTATGCAGCATTTATGGATCTGGAGAAGGCATATGATAAGGTTGATAGAGAAGCTTTGTGGAAGGTTTTAAGAGTATATGGTGTGGGTGGTAGGTTGCTAGAAGCAGTGAAAATTTTTTACCAAGGAGTAAGGCATGTGCACAAGTAGGAAGAGAAGAGAGTGATTGGTTCCCAGTGAATGTCAGTCTGCAGCAGGGGTGTGTGATGTCCACATGGTGTTTAATTTGTTTATGGATGGGGTGGTTAGGGAAGCAAATGCAAGAGTTTTGGAGAAGGGAAAGTATGCAGTCTGATGTGGATGAGAGGGCCTGCAAAGTGAGTCAGTTGTTGTTCGCCGATGATACAACTCTAAAGGCTGATTCGTGTAAGAAACTGCAGAGGTTCGTGACTGAGTTTAGAAAAGTGAGTGAAAGGAGAAGGTATGAGAGTAAATGTGAATAAGAGAAAGGTTATTAGGTTCAGTAGGGTTGAAGGACAAGTTAATTGTGAGGTAAATTTGAATGGAGAAAAACTCAAGGAGGTGAAGTGTTTTAAATATCTGGAAGATGACTTAGCAGAGGATGGAACCATGGAAGCAGAAGTGAGTCACAGGGTGGGGGAGGGGGTGAAAGTTCTGGGTGTGATGAATAATGTGAGGAAGGAGAGAACATTATCTTAGAGAGGAAAAATGGGTATGTTTGAAGGAAGAGTGGTTCCAACAATGTTATATGGTTGCGAGGCATGAGCTATGGATAGGGCTCTATGGAGGAGGGTGGATGTGCTGAAAATGAAATGTTTGAGGACAATATGTGGTGTGAGGTGGTTTGATCGAGTAAGTAATATAAGGGTAAGAGAGATGTGTGGAAATAAAAAGAGTATGGTTGAGAGAGCAGAAGAGGGTGTGTTGAAATAGTTTGGACATATGGAAAGAATGAGTGAGAAAAGATTGACAAAGAGGATATAGGTGTCAAAGGTGGAGGGAGCAAGGAGAAGTGGGAGACCAAATTGGAGGTGGAAGGATGGAGTAAAAAAGATTTTCTGTGATTGGGGCCTGAATATACAGGGGGGTAAGAGGGGTGCAAGGAATAAAGTGAATTGGAACGATGTGGTATACTGGGTTCAACATGCTGTCAGTGGATTGAACCAGGGCATGTGAAGCATCTGGGATAAACCATGGAAAGGTCTGTGGGACCTGGATATGGAAAGGGAGCTGTTGTTTTGATGCATTACATATGACAGCAAGAGACTGAGTGTGAACGAATGAGGCCTTTTTTGTCTGTTCTCGCTGAAGCAAGGGGTAGCAATGCTATTTCCCGTGTGGCAGGGTCGCGACAGGAATGGATGAAGGCAAGCAAGTATGAGTATGTACATGTCTAAGTGTGTATATGTATATGTTGATATGTATGTATATGTGCTGCTATGGGCATATAAATATATATATATATGGAAATCCTCCCCTCTCGTTTTTTTTAATTTTCCAAAAGAAGGAACAGAGAAGGGGGTCAGGTGAGGATATTCCCTCAAAGGCCCAGTCCTCTGTTTTTAATGCTACCTCACTAATGCTGGAAATGGCGAATAGTATGAAAAAAGAAAGAAAAAGATATATATACAGAATGGAAAAAGGTGAGAACAATGGAAGTAAGGGGAGTGGGGGAGGAATGGGATGTATTTAGGGAATCAGTGATGGATTGCGCAAAAGATGCTTGTGGCATGAGAAGAGTGGGAGGTGGGTTGATTAGAAAGGGTAGTGAGTGGTGGGATGAAGAAGTAAGATTATTAGTGAAAGAGAAGAGAGAGGCATTTGGACGATTTTTGCAGGGAAAAAATGCAATTGAGTGGGAGATGTATAAAAGAAAGAGAAAGGAGGTCAAGAGAAAGGTGCAAGAGGTGAAAAAAAGGGCAAATGAGAGTTGGGGTGAGAGACTATCATTAAATTTTAGGGAGAATAAAAAGATGTTCTGGAAGGAGGTAAATAAAGTGCGTAAGACAAGGGAGCAAATGGGAACTTCAGTGAAGGGCGCAAATGGAGAGGTGATAACAAGTAGTGGTGATGTGAGGAGATGGAGTGAGTATTTTGAAAGTTTGTTGAATGTGTTTGATGATAGAGTGGCAGATATAGGGTGTTTTGGTCGAGGTGGTGTGCAAAGTGAGAGGGTTAGGGAAAATGATTTGGTAAACAGAGAAGAGGTAGTAAAAGCTTTGCGGAAGATGAAAGCCGGCAAGGCAGCAGGTTTGGATGGTATTGCAGTGGAATTTATTAAAAAAGGGGGTGACTGTATTGTTGACTGGTTGGTAAGGTTATTTAATGTATGTATGACTCATGGTGAGGTGCCTGAGGATTGGCGGAATGCATGCATAGTGCCATTGTACAAAGGCAAAGGGGATAAGAGTGAGTGCTCAAATTACAGAGGTATAAGTTTGTTGAGTATTCCTGGTAAATTATATGGGAGGGTATTGATTGAGAGGGTGAAGGCATGTACAGAGCATCAGATTGGGGAAGAGCAGTGTGGTTTCAGAAGTGGTAGAGGATGTGTGGATCAGGTGTTTGCTTTGAAGAATGTATGTGAGAAATACTTAGAAAAGCAAATGGATTTGTATGTAGCATTTATGGATCTGGAGAAGGCATATGATAGAGTTGATAGAGATGCTCTGTGGAAGGTATTAAGAATATATGGTGTGGGAGGAAAGTTGTTAGAAGCAGTGAAAAGTTTTTATCGAGGATGTAAGGCATGTGTTCGTGTAGGAAGAGAGGAAAGTGATTGGTTCTCAGTGAATGTAGGTTTGTGGCAGGGGTGTGTGATGTCTCCATGGTTGTTTAATTTGTTTATGGATGGGGTTGTTAGGGAGGTGAATGCAAGAGTTTTGGAAAGAGGGGCAAGTATGAAGTCTGTTGGGGATGAGAGAGCTTGGGAAGTGAGTCAGTTGTTGTTCGCTGATGATACAGCGCTGGTGGCTGATTCATGTGAGAAACTGCAGAAGCTAGTGACTGAGTTTGGTAAAGTGTGTGAAAGAAGAAAGTTAAGAGTAAATGTGAATAAGAGCAAGGTTATTAGGTACAGTAGGGTTGAGGGTCAAGTCAATTGGGAGGTGAGTTTGAATGGAGAAAAACTGGAGGAAGTGAAGTGTTTTAGATATCAGGGAGTGGACCTGGCAGCGGATGGAACCATGGAAGCGGAAGTGGATCATAGGGTGGGGGAGGGGGCGAAAATTCTGGGAGCCTTGAAGAATGTGTGGAAGTCGAGAACATTATCTCGGAAAGCAAAAATGGGTATGTTTGAAGGAATAGTGGTTCCAACAATGTTGTATGGTTGCGAGGCGTGGGCTATGGATAGAGTTGTGCGCAGGAGGATGGATGTGCTGGAAATGAGATGTTTGAGGACAATGTGTGGTGTGAGGTGGTTTGATCGAGTAAGTAACGTAAGGGTAAGAGAGATGTGTGGAAATAAAAAGAGCATGGTTGAGAGAGCAGAAGAGGGTGTTTTGAAATGGTTTGGGCACATGGAGAGAATGAGTGAGGAAAGATTGACCAAGAGGATATATGTGTCGGAGGTGGAGGGAACGAGGAGAAGAGGGAGACCAAATTGGAGGTGGAAAGATGGAGTGAAAAAGATTTTGTGTGATCGGGGCCTGAACATGCAGGAGGGTGAAAGGAGGGCAAGGAATAGAGTGAATTGGAGCGATGTGGTATACCGGGGTTGATGTGCTGTCAGTGGATTGAATCAAGGCATGTGAAGCGTCCGGGGTAAACCATGGAAAGCTGTGTAGGTATGTATATTTGCGTGTGTGGACGTATGTATATACATGTGTATGGGGGTGGGTTGGGCCATTTCTTTCGTCTGTTTCCTTGCGCTACCTCGCAAACGCGGGAGACAGCGACAAAGTATAATAAAAAAATAAAAAATATATATATATATATATATATATATATATATATATATATATATATATATATATATATATATATATATATATATTCATATATATTTATTCATCATACTTTGTCGCTGTCTCCCGCGTTAGTGAGGTAGTGCAAGGAAACAGACGAAAGAATGGCCCAACCCACCTACATGCACATGTATATACATACACATCCACACATGCACAAATACATACCGACACATCTCAACGTATACATATACACACTCAGACATATACATATACACACATGTACATAATTCATACTGTCTGCCCTTATTCATTCCCATCGCCACCCCGATGACAGCTCCCTCCCCCCGCATGTGCACGAGGTAGTGCTAGGAAATAACAACAAAGGCCACATTCGTTCACACTCAGACTCTAGCTGTCGTGTATATTGCACCGAAACCATACACACAAAGCAATGATATGAGGTTACTCGCTGGAAAAATATACACGGAAGCTCCTATCAAAAGGTAGAAACTTCCGAGTTTACTTTCCCAGCAAGAGTATATACATATATTTCCACCTCCAATTTGGTCTCCCACTTCTCCTCGTTCCCTCCACCTCTGACACATATATCCTCTTGGTCAATCTTTCCTCATCCATTCTCTCCATGTGACCAAACCATCTCAAAACACCCTCTTCTGCTCTCAACCACACTCCTTTTATTACCACACATCTCTCTTACCCTTTCATTATTTACTCGATCAAACCACCTCACACCACATATTGTCCTCAAACATACCATTTCCAGCACATCCACCTTCCTCCGCACAACTATCTCCATAGCCCACGCCTTGCAACCATATAACATTGTTGGAACCACTATTCCTTCAAACATACCCATTTTTGCTTTCCGAGTTAATGTTCTTGACTTCCACGCATTCTTCAACGCTCTCAGAACGTTCGCTCCCTCCCCCACCCTATGATTCACTTCTGCTTCCATGGTTCCATCCGCTGCCAAATCCACTCCCAGATATCTAAAACACTTCACTTCCTCCAGTTTTTCTCCATTCAAACTTACCTCCCAACTGACTTGTCCCTCAACCCTACTGTGCCTAATAACCTTGCTCTTATTCACATTTCCTCTCAGCTTTCTTCTTTCACACACTTTGCCAAACTCAGTCACCAGCTTCTGCAGTTTCTCACATGAATCAGCCACCAGCGCTGTATCATCAGTGAACAACAACTGACTCACTTCCCAAGCTCTCTCATCCACAACAGATTGCATACTTACCCCTCTTTCCAAAGCTCTTACATTTATCTCCCTAACAACCCCATCCACAAACAAAATAAACAACCATGGAGAAATCACACACCCCTGCCGCAAACTTTCATTTACTTAGAACCAATCACTTTCCCCTCTTCCTACTCGTACACATGCCTTACATCCTCGATAAAAACTTTTCACTGCTTCTAACAACTTGCCTCCCACACCATATATTCTTAATACCTTCCACAGAGCATCTCTATCATATGCCTTCTCCAGATCCATAAATGCTACATACAAATCCATTGGCTTTTCTAAGTATTTCTCACATACATTCTTCAAAGCAAACACATGATCCACACATCCTCTACCACTTTTGAAACCACACTGCTCTTCCCCAATCTGATGCTCTGTACATGCCTTCACCCTCTCAATCAATACCCTCCCATATAATTTACCAGGAATACTCAACAAACTTATACCTCTGTAATTTGAGCACTCACTTTTATCCCCTTTGCCTTTGTACAATGGCACTATGCAAGCATTCCGCCAATCCTCAGGCACCTCACCATAAGTCATACATACATTAAATAACCTTACCAACCAGTCAACAATACAGTCACCCCCTTTTTTAATAAATTCCACTGCAGTACCATCCAAACCAGCTGCCTTGCCGGCTTTCATCTTCCGCAAAGGTTTTACTACCTCTTCTCTGTTTACCAAATCATTCTCCCTAACCCTCTCACTTTGCACACCACCTCGACCAAAACACCCTATATCTGCCACTCTATTATCAAACACATTCAACAAACCTTCAAAATACTCACTTCATCTCCTTCTCACATCACCACCACTTGTTAACACCTCCCCATTAGCCCCTTCACTGAAGTTCCCATTTGTTCCCTTGTCTTACACACTTTATTTACCTCCTTCCAAACATCTTTTTATTCTCCCTAAAATTTAATGATACTCTCTCACCCCAACTCTCATTTGCCCTCTTTTTCACCTCTTGCACCTTTCTCTTGACCTCCTGCCTCTTTCTTTTATACATCTCCTACTCATTTGCATTATTTCCCTGCAAAAATCATCCAAATGCCTCTCTCTTCTCTTTCACTAACAATCTTACTTCTTCATCCCACCACTCACTACTCTTTCTAATCTGTCCACCTCCCACGCTTCTCATGCCCCAAGCATCTTTTGTGCAAGCCATCACTGCTTCTCTAAATACATCCCATTCCTCCCCCACTCCCATTACCTCCTTTGTTCTCACCTTTTTCCATTCTGTACTCAGTCTCTCCTGGTACTTCCTCACACAAGTCTCCTTCTTAACCTCACTTACTCTTACCACTCTCTTCACCCCAACATTCTCTCTTCTTTTCTGAGAATGTCTACAAATCTTCACCTTCGCCTCCACAAGATAATGATCAGACATCCCTCCAGTTGCACCTCTCAGCATATTAACATCCAAAATTCTCTCTCTCGTGCGACTATCAATTAACATATAATCTAATAATGCTCTCTGGTCATCTCTCCCACTTACATAAGTATACTTGTGTATATCTCTCTTTTTAAACCAGGTATTCCCAATCACCAGTCCTTTTTCAGCACATAAATCTACAAGCTCTTCACTATTTCCATTTACAACACTGAACACCCCATGTACACCAATTATTCCCTCAACTGCCACATTACGCACCTTTGCATTCAAATCAACCATCACTATAACCCAGTCTCGTGCATCAAAACCACTAACACACTCACTTAGCTGCTCCCAAAAACTTGCCTCTCATGATCTTTCTTCTCATGCCCAAGTGCATATGCAC
The DNA here is from genome assembly GCF_036320965.1 of Panulirus ornatus. Lineage (NCBI taxonomy): Eukaryota > Metazoa > Arthropoda > Malacostraca > Decapoda > Palinuridae > Panulirus > Panulirus ornatus. The sequence continues at coordinate 51,186,901 of NC_092230.1, read as the reverse complement.
CAATAATCACCCATCTCTCTCCATCCACTTTCATTTTTACCCATATCAATCTAGAGTTTACTTTCTTACACTCTATCACATACTCCCACAACTCCTGTTTCAGGAGTAGTGCTACTCCTTCCCTTGCTCTTGTCCTCTCACTAACCCCTGACTTTACTCCCAAGACATTCCCAAACCACTCTTCCCCTTTACCCTTGAGCTTCGTTTCACTCATAACCAAAACATCCAGGTTCCTTTCCTCAAACATACTACCCATCTCTCCTTTTTTCTCATCTTGGTTACATCCACACACATTTAGACATCCCAATCTGAGCCTTTGAGGAGGATGAGCACTCATATATATATATATATATATATATATATGAATCGGGTGAGAAACGGCAGAAGCTGGTGACTGAGTTAGGTAAAGTGTAAGAAAGAAGAAAGCTAAGAGTAAATGAGGTTGAGGGACAAGTCAATTGGGAGGTAAGTTTGAATGGAGAAAAACTGAAGGAAGCGAACAACAACTGACTCACTTCCCAAGCCCTCTCATCCACAACAGACTACATACTTGACCCTCTCTCCAAAACTCTTACATTCACCTTCCTAAAAACCCCATCCATAAACAAATTAAACCATGGAGACATCACACACCCCTGCCGCAAACCAACATTCACTGGGAACCAATCACTTTCCTCTCTTCCTACTCGATAATAACTTCTCACTGCTTCTAGGAACTTGCCTCCCACACCATATACCCTTAATACCTTACACAGAGCATCTTTATTAACTCTATCATATGCCTTCTCCAGATCCATAAATGCTACATACAAATCCATATGTTTTTCTAAGTACTTCTCACATACATTCTTCAAAGTGATAAACACATCTTCATGTGATAAACACATCCTCTACCACTTCTGAAGCCACACTGCTCTTTCCCAATCTGATGCTCTGTACATGCCTTCACCCTCTCAATCAATACCCTCCCATATGATTTCCCAGGGATACTCATGTATATATGTGTATATACATACACATCCACACACGCACATATAAATACCTATACACACATGTGCATAATTCATACTTGCTGCCTTTATTCATTCCCGTTGCTACCCCACCACACATGAAATAGCATCCCCCTCCTCTGAAAGGTTGCGCCAGGAAAAGACAAAAGGCCACATTCGTTCACACTCAATCTCTAGCTGTCATGTATATATATATATATATATATATATATATATATATATATATATATATATATTTTTTTTTTTTTTTTTTTTTTTTTGCTTTGTCGCTGTCTACCGCGTTTGCGAGGTAGCGCAAGGAAACAGACGAAAGAAATGGCCCAACCCACCCCCATACACATGTATATACATACGTCCACACACGCAAATATACATACCTACACAGCTTTCCATGGTTTACCCCAGACGCTTCACATGCCTTGATTCAATCCGGATACTGACAGCACGTCAACCCCGGTATACCACATCGCTCCAATTCACTCTATTCCTTGCCCTCCTTTCACCCTCCTGCATGTTCAGGCCCCGATCACACAAAATCTTTTTCACTCCATCTTTCCACCTCCAATTTGGTCTCCCTCTTCTCCTCGTTCCCTCCACCTCCGACACATATATCCTCTTGGTCAATCTTTCCTCACTCATTCTCTCCATGTGACCAAACCATTTCAAAACACCCTCTTCTGCTCTCTCAACCATGCTCTTTTTATTTCCACACATCTCTCTTACCCTTACGTTACTTACTCGATCAAACCACCTCACACCACACATTGTCCTCAAACATCTCATTTCCAGCACATCCATCCTCCTGCGCACAACTCTATCCATAGCCCACGCCTCGCAACCATACAACATTGTTGGAACCACTATTCCTTCAAACATACCCATTTTTGCTTTCCGAGATAATGTTCTCGACTTCCACACATTCTTCAAGGCTCCCAGAATTTTCGCCCCCTCCCCCACCCTATGATCCACTTCCGCTTCCATGGTTCCATCCGCTGCCAGATCCACTCCCAGATATCTAAAACACTTCACTTCCTCCAGTTTTTCTCCATTCAAACTCACCTCCCAATTGACTTGACCCTCAACCCTACTGTACCTAATAACCTTGCTCTTATTCACATTTACTCTTAACTTTCTTCTTTCACACACTTTACCAAACTCAGTCACCAGCTTCTGCAGTTTCTCACATGAATCAGCCACCAGCACTGTATCATCAGCGAACAACAACTGACTCACTTCCCAAGCTCTCTTATCCCCAACAGACTTCATCCTTGCCCCTCTTTCCAAAACTCTTGCATTCACCTCCCTAACAACCCCATCCATAAACAAATTAAACAACCATGGAGACATCACACACCCCTGCCGCAAACCTACATTCACTGAGAACCAATCACTTTCCTCTCTTCCTACACTTACACATGCCTTACATCCTCGATAACAACTTTTCACTGCTTCTAAAAACTTGCCTCCCACACCATATATTCTTAATACCTTCCACAGAGCATCTCTATCAACTCTATCATATGCCTTCTCCAGATCCATAAATGCTACATACAAATCCATTTGCTTTTCTAAGTATTTCTCACATACATTCTTCAAAGCAAACACCTGATCCACACATCCTCTACCACTTCTGAAACCACACTGCTCTTCCCCAATCTGATGCTCTGTACATGCCTTCACCCTCTCAATCAATACCCTCCCATACAATTTGCCAGGAATACTCAACAAACTTATACCTCTGTAATTTGAGCACTCACTCTTATCCCCTTTGCCTTTGTACAATGGCACTATGCATGCATTCCGCCAATCCTCAGGCACCTCACCATGAGTCATACATACATTAAATAACCTTACCCTTGAGCTTTGTTTTCATCTCAGATCCAGGACAATAAATCCAGGTTTTCTTTCTCACCACACACACTAACCTGTCTCTCCTCCTCTTTTCTGATCTTGGTGTAATCCATATGTTTAGTCAAACCCGAGCTGAGCCTTTGAGGGTGATGAGCTCTCTTTGTTTGGTTCCATCTTATGCCATCCATTTAGAACTTAAAATACAAGAGTGAAAAGCTTTCCAGCTCCCCATACCCTTTTAAATGCTTTCTATGACATGAAGAGTTGGGTGAGGGTGAATTAAACTTTACAGAGAATACAAAGATATTTTGGAAGGAGGTAAATAATTGTTCAAAGATAAGACTGGAAGGATTGATGAATGAGTTTGATGAAAGAGTGGCAGATGTTGTGTGTTTTGGTCAGGATGGTAATGCAAAGTGAGAGAGTCTGGAGAGTGGTTGTGTGAAGAGAGAAGAGGAATGAGAACCCTGCAAAGATGAAATCAGACAAGGCAGCAGGAATGAATGGTACTGCAATTGAATTATTAAGAAGGGGGTGAGGGGTGAAAACTGTGTTTGTTGATTCATTGGTAAGGATATTCAATGTACGAATGAGATTCCTGATAAGTGCCTGAGGATATGGTGGAATGTATATTATAGTACCATGTACATAAGCAAAGGGGATAAAGGCAAGTGTTCAACTACAGAGGCTTAGTTTGATGTAGTATACTGAAAACTGTATGGGAGGGTTATTACTGAGAGGAAGAAGGCATGTACACAGCATCAGCCTGATTGACAGTGTGGTTTTCTGAAGTGGTAGAGATGTGTGGATCAGGTGTCTGCCATTGGAGAGAATGTATGATTGAGGAAAAACTAAGAAAAACCAGTGGATTTGTATGTGACATTTAATGGATTTGAGAAGGCATATGAAGGGGGTGATAGAGATGGTTGTGGAAGGTAATTAAGAATTAAATAGAAAAATGGTGTGGAAGGTTAAGCAAAACTAGAAGTGAGTTTTCATCAAGGGTTGTAAAGATATATGAGAGGTGTCATGTGATGTCCCCTTAGGTATTCACTTTGTTATGGATGGAGTGGTTAGGAAGTAAATGCAAGAGTTTTTGGAGGGGAAAGGGGTGAGTATTGCCCTGTCCACTGGTGATGCTTTGGAAGTGGTCAGTTATTGTTTGGCAGATGATACAGCACTAATGGTATGATTCAACGTGAGAAAATGCAGCAGTTGGTTGACTGAGTTGGGAAAAGTCTGTGGAAAAAGGGGAAGATGAGAGTAAATGTGCATAAGAAAGGTTGTTGATGTCAGTAGGGTTAGAGACAAATCAGTTGGATGATAAGTTGAATTGGAAAAAAATTGGCAGGGAAGTGAGGTTGTTTTCGTTATCTGGGGAAGTGGATTTGAGTGCAGTGATGGAACCATGGAAGTGGGAAGCGTAGTCATAGGGTGGGGAAGGAGGTTAAGGTTCTGAGAGGATAAAGAATGGTTGAAAGATGGAATGTTTATCTTGCAAAGAAACAATGGGTAATTTGAAGAAATACTAATTTTAACAACATTGTACGGTTGCAAAGCATGGGGCATAGATACGGTTGTGCGGAGGTGGGTGAATGTGTTGGAAATGAAATATTTGAGGATTAATAAGTGGTGTGAGATGGTTTGATTGAGTATTGTAATGAAAGGGCAAGAGAAATGGTGGAAATAAAAAGGTGCCAGTCAAGAAGTCCGAGGAGGGAGTGTTGAAATGGTTGGCACAGATGGAAAGATAAGTGAGATGAAGAGGTTGGCACAAAAAAGGTTAAATGTGGAACAAGGAGAACCGGCTGACACCAAATCGATGTGGAAGGACGGAGTGAAAAAATCGACTTGAGTAATCAGGGCCTGACCCTGCAAGAGGGTGAAAGATGTGCACAGAATAGAGTAAAATTGGAACTATGTGGCATATGGGGTCAATGGACCTGAACCAGGGTTTACACATTCGTTCCCTCAGTCTTAGCTGTCATGTGTAATGCACAAAACCAAAGCTCCCCTATCTATATCAGGCCCCATAGACCTTTCCACGGGTTTTACCCAGAAGCTTCACATGCCTAGTTATTTCCACTTGCATGCCTCTCACTTCCTTGGATGTTCAGCCCTCGATCGCCTCAAACTCTTTTTCACTCCTCTTCCGCCTCCAATCATAGAGACTGAGACTGAGTTGTGAACGAATGAGGCCTTTTTGTCCTTTCCTGATTGCTACAGTGAGTTAAGCACCAGGAAAGGACAAAAAGGCCACATGCCTTCACTCTCAGTCTCTAGCACATACCTCACAAATACATTATAGATACATATGCTCACACAGACATATCCATTATATATATAATATGCATATTCATACATATTCATATACCATATTTATATACAGATACATATTCATAACTTTCTAAAATGGAAACAGAGAAGGAGTCACCGCGGGAGTGCTTCATACGCCTCGAAGGCTCAGATTGGTGTGCCTAAATGTTGTGTGGATTAAACCAAAGAGGTGAAAAAAAGGAGAGATAGGTAGTATGTTTGAGGAAAGGAACCTGGATGTTTTGGCTCTGAGTGAAACGAAGTCAAGGAGTGAAGGGGAAGGTGGTTTCGGAATGTCTTGGGAGTAAAGTCAGGGGTTAGTGTGAGGACAAGAGCAAGGGAAGGAGTAGCAGTAATCCTGAAACGGAGTTGTGGGTACGTGATGAATGTAAAAGTAATTCTCGATTAATAATGGTATTAAAAACTGAAAGTTGATGGAGAGAGAATGGGTGATTATTGGTGCAATATGCACCTGGGCATGAGAAGAAAGATCATGAGAGGCAAGTGTTTTGGGAGCAGCTGAATGAGTGAATTTTTAGTAGTTGTTAGTGTTTTGGATGCCGAGACCGGGTTTTAGCTGATGGGTGATTTGAATGCAAAGGTGAGTATATGTGCAGTTGAGGGAATAATTGGTATACATGGGGTGTTCAGTTGGTTAGTAATGAAATGGTGAAGAGCTTGTAGATTTATGTTGCTGAAAAAGACTGATGATGGGAATACTGGTTTAAAAAAGCGAGATGGTGATATACATAAGTATACTTATGTAAGTAGGAGAGATGTCCAGAGAGCGTTACTGGATTACGTGTTAATTGAAGGCAGCGCGAAAAGAGAGACTTTTGGATGTTAATGTGCGAGAGGTGCAACTGGAGGGATGTCTGGATCATTATCTTGTGGAGGCTAAGGTGAGATTTGTATGGGTTTTCAGAAAAAAAGATGTGAATGTTGGGGTGAAGAGGGTGGTGAGAGTTAATTGAGCTTGGGAATGGAGGACTTGTGTGAAGGAAGTACCATGAGAGACTGAGTACAGAATGGAAAAAGGTAAGGAACAATTGAAGTTAAGGGGATGTGGCGGGAGGAATGGGATGTATTTTGGGAATCAGTGGATGTAATTGCGCAAAAGATGCTTTGTGGCTTGAGAAGAGTGGGAGGTGGGTTGATTAGAAAGGGTTTAGTGAGTGGTTGGGATTGAAGAGTAGAGTATTTGTGAAAGAGAGAGGCATATTGGACGATTTTTGCAGGGAAAAAATGCAGTGAGTGGGGAGGACGTTTAAAGAAAGAGACAGGAGGTCAGAGAAAGGTTTGCAAGAGGTTGAAAAAAAGGGCAAAGAGAGTTGGGGTGAGAGAGGTATCATTAAATTTTAGGGAGAATTAAAAGATGTTCTGGAAGGAGGTAAATAAAGTGCGTAAACAAGGAGCAAATGGGCACTCAGTGAAGGGCGCATATGGGGGAGGTGATAAAAGTAGTGGTGATTGTGAGAAGGAGATGGATTTAGTGAGTATTTTGAAGGGTTTGTTGAATGTGTTTGAGGATAGAGTGGCAGATATAGGGTGTTTTAGGTTTGAGGTGTGTCGTGCAAAGTGAGAGGGTTAGGGAAAATGATTTGGTAAACAGAGGAAAGAGGTAGCTAAAGCTTGTGCGGAAGATGAAGCCGGCAAGGCAGAAGGCTTGGGATGGTATTGCTGTGGAATTTATTAAAAATGGGGGTGGACTGTATTGTTGACTGGTTGGGGTAAGGTTATTGAATGTATGCATGACTCACGGTGAGGTGCCTGAGGATTGGTGGAAGGCATTGCATAGTGCCATTTTGTACAAAGGCAAGGAGGATAAGAGTGAGTGCTCACATTACAGACGGTATAAGTTTGTTGAGTATTCCTGGGTTAATAAATTAAAGTATTATTTAATATTTTTCTGATTTTTTACTTTATTCTTTAAATTGTAATAATATTTTTGTAAAATTATATGGGAGGGTATTGATTGAGAGGGGGAAAGGCATATAAGAGCATCAGATTGGGGAAGAGCATGTGGTGGTTTCAGAAGTGTAGAGGATGTGTGGATTGATCAGTGTTTAGCTTTGAAAGAATGTATGTGAGAAATACTTAGAAAAGCAAATGGATTTGTATGTGCATTTATGGATCTTGGAGAAGGCAATATGATAGAGTGATAGAGATGCTTGTGGAAGGTTATTAAGAATATACTGGTGTGGGAGGCAAGTGTTAGTAAGCAGTGAAATGTTTTATCGAGGATGTACGCATGCGTACGTGTAGGACGGGAGGAAAGTGATTGGTTCTCAGTGAATGTAGGTTTGTGGCAGGGGGTTTGTGTTGTCTCCATGGTTGTTTAAATTTGTTTATGGATGGGGTGGTTAGGGAGGTGATGCAAGAGTTTTGGAAAGAGGGCCAGGATGAAGTCTGTTGGGGATGAGAGAGCTTGGGAAGTGAGTCAGTTGTTGTTCGCTGATTGATACAGTGCTGTGGCTGATTCAGTGAGTAACTGCAGAAGCTGGTGACTGAGTTTGGTAAGTGTGTGAAAGAAGAAGTTAAGAGTAAATGTGAATAAGAGCAAGGTTAATAGGTACAGTAGGGTGAGGGTCAAGTCAATTGGGAGGTGAGTTTGAATGGAGAAAAACTGGAGTGATGTGAAGTGTTTTAGAATCTGGGAGTGGAATTCTGGCAGCAGATGGGAAACCATGGACGCGGAAGTGGTCATAGGGTGGGGGAGGGGGCGGGCAAATTCTGGGAGCCTTGAAGAATGTGTGGATGTCGAGAACATTATCTCGGGAAGGCAAAAATGGGTATGTTTGAAGGAATAGTGAGTTCCAACGATGTTGTATGGTTGCGTGGCTGTGGGCTATGGATAGAGTTGTGCGCAGGAGGATGATGTGCTGGAAATGAGATTGTTTTTGAGGGACATGTTTATTTGTGGTGTGAGGTGGTTTGACGCGTAGAGTAACATAAGGGTAAGATAGATGTGTGGAAATAAAAAGAGATGGTTGAAGAGAGCAGAAGAGGTGTGTTTTGTATATGGTTTGGGCACATGGAGAGAATGAGTGAGGAAAGATTGACCAAGAGGATATTGTGTCGGAGGTGGAGGGAACGAGGAGAAGAGGGAGACCAAATTGGAGGTGGAAAGAGTGGAGTGAAAAAGATTTTGTGTGATCGGGGCTTCCTGAACATGCAGAGGGGTGAAAGGAGGGCAAGGATTAGAGGAATTGGAGCGACTGTGTTATACCGGGGTTGACGTGCTGTCAGTGGTTGAATCGGGGCATGTTTAAGCGTCTGGAGTAAACCTTGGGAAAGCTGTGTAGGTATGTATTTTTGCGTGTTTTGTGGAGTATGTATAATACATGTGTATGGGGTGGGTTGGGCCATTTCTTTCGACTGTTTCCTTGCGTACCTTGCAAAACGCGGGAGACAGCGACAAAGCAAAAAAAAAAAAAAAAAAAAAAAAACATTCATACATGCTTGACTTCATCCATTCCTGTTGCGCTCCACCGCACAGGATAATAGCAATCGCCCACCTCTTCAGTGAGTGCACCAAAAAAAAAGACAAAAAAGGCCACATTCATTCACACTCAGTGTCTAGCTGTCATGTGTAATGCACCAAAAAACCATGGCTCCCTTATCCACATCCAGGCCCACAGACCTTTCATGGTTTTACCCCAGACACTTCAACATGCCCTGGGGATAGGGTGTCGAGAAAGAATATTCCCATGTGTCATTGAAGGCAACTAAAGGGGTTATTGACGTGGGGGCTCGGAACACCCCCCCCCCCCCCCCCCCCCCCACACCCTCACCCCACTCCTCCTTGTATTTGACTTCGGAAAAATGAAAGAAGGAAGTAAGTAGGGAGTGCTCATCTCCTCAAAGGCTCGATTGGGGTGTCTGAAAAGTGTGTGGATGTAGCCAAGATGAGAAGAAAAGGAGAGATAGGTAGTATGTTTGAAGAAGGAAACCTGGAAGTTCTGGCTCTGAGTAACACAAGCTCAAAGGCAAAGGGGAAGAGTGTTTGGGAAAGTTTGGGATTACGTTGGGGTTTGGGGATGAGAAACAATTACTCCTGAAGCAGAGTAGTGGGAATTATGTGACAGAGCGTAAAGAAAAGTTAATTCTTGATTGTTGTGGGTTTTAAAAAAAACTGAAAGTGCATGGAAAAGAGATGAGTATTAGTGGTGCTATGCATCCTGGCCATGAGAAGAATGATTCATGAAGCAAGTGTTTTGGAGCAGCTGAAGTGAGTGTTATTAGCAGTTTGATGCATGAGACTGGGTATAGTGATGGGTGATTTAAATGAAAAGGTGAGTAATGTGGCGATGAGGGTTTTAATGGTGTACAGGGGAGGTTCAGAGTTTGTAAATGGAAATGATGAAGAGCGATTGTGATTTGTGTGCTGAAGAAGGACTGGTGACTGGGACATAACATGGTTAAAAAAGAGAGATTATACATATAGGACGTATGTGAGTAGGGGAGAGATGGGCAACAGGGCATTATTGGATCAAGTTGGTTAATTGATAGGCTTGAAAAGAGAGTTTAATGTGCTTAAAAGGGGCGGCTGGGGAATGTTTGATCACTATTTTGTGAAGGTGAAGGTAAAGATTTTGTGTGTTTTCAGAAAAGAAAGTGAAGGTTGGGAAGAAGAGAGGTGGTGAGAGTAATGAGCTGTATGAGGAAGTAACAGAAGAGATTAAGTGTAGAGTGGCAAAAGGGTGAGAAGCAAATGACTTAAGGGGAGTGTGGTGAGGATTGGGGATTGTACTTAGGGAAGCAGTGATGTTTGCACAAAAGATGTATGTGGCATGAGAAGGTGGGAAGATATGAGTATTACAAAGGCGTAGGGGTAAGTGGCGGGAAAAAGAAGTAAGGGTTCATTAGTGAAAGAGAAAAAAAAAGAGAGGCGTTTGGTGATACTGGCACAGAAGTAGTGCAAATGACAAAGAGATGCATAAAAGGAATAGTGGCAGGAGTCATATTGGAGATGGTGCAAGAGTTGAAAAAGATGACAAATGAAAGTTGGGGTGAGAGGGAGTATCAGTGAATTTTTAGGATGAATTAAAAAGATGTTTTGGAAGGAGTTACATAACGGGTGGCAGACAAAAAGAGCAAAAAGGGGAACATCGATGAAGGGGTCAAGTGGGAAGGTGAAAACCAGGTTAGGATGAAGTGAGATGGAGAGGGAAAGAGTATTTTGAAGTTTTGTTGAAGGTGTCTATGACACAGTGGCAGTATAGGGTGTTATAGTTGGGGTGGTGTGAAGAAGTGCGAGGGTCAGGGGAAAAGGCTGGTAACAGAGAATTTAAGTAGTGATAGCTTTTGTGGAAGATGAAATCCAACAAGGCAGCAATCAGGATGGTACTGCAGTGAAATCTATTAGAAAAAGCGTGTGGTGACTATGCTGTTGATTGGATTGGTAAGGATATTCAATGTATATTGGACCATGGGTGAAGTACCTGAGGATTGTCGGAATGCATGCATAGTGCCATTAGACAAAGGCCATGTGGATAAAGGTAGCGTTCATACTAAAGAGGCATAAGTTTTTGAGCATTCCGGGAAGTTTTGGGGGGGGTAGTGATTGATGCGGAGTGAGGCATGTACATAACATCAGATTGGGGATAAGAGCAGTGTGTTTCAAGAAATGGCAAAGGATGTGGGGACCAGGTGTTTGCTTTGAAAAATGTATGTGAGAAATACTTAGAAAAACAGTTGGATTTGTATGCAGCATTTATGGATCTGAGAAAAGCTTGATAGTTGATAGAGAAGCTTTGTGGTAGGTTTTAAGAGTATATGGTGTGCGTTGGTAGGTTGTGAAGCAGTGAAAATTTTTTTACCAAGGAGTAAGGCATTGTGCACAAGTTAGGAAGGAAGAGAAAGAGATTGGTTCCCAGTGAATGTCAAGTCTGCAGGCAGGGGTGTGTGATGCTCCACATGGTGTTTATATTTTGTTTATGGATGGGGTGGTTAGGGTAGCATATGCAAGAGTTTTGGAGAAAGGTGTGAGTATTCAGTCCACTGGATGCTTTGGAAGTGTCATTATTGTTTGACAGATGAAACAGCACTAATGGACAGATTCAAGTGAGAAACATGCAGAAGTATGGTGACTGAGTTTGGAAAAGTCTGTGAAGGAGGAAGTTAGAGTAAATGTGAATAAAAGCAAAGTTGTTAAGTTCAGTAGGGTTTAAGACAAACAGTTTGGGATGTAAGCTGAATGGAAAAAATTGGCGGAAATGAGGTGTTTTAGATATCTTTATGTGTTTGCAGTGAATGGAACCTGGAAGTGGAAAGCGATCATAGGGTTGGGGAGGAGTTAAGGTTCTGAGAGGATAAAGATTGTTGAAAGAGAGAAGGTTATCTTGCAAAAAAAAATGGTATATTTGAAGAAATACTAATTTTAACAACATTGTACGGTTGCAAAGCATGGGGCATAGATACGGTTGTGCGGAGGTGGGTGAATGTGTTGGAAATGAAATATTTGAGGATTAATAAGTGGTGTGAGATGGTTTGATTGAGTATTGTAATGAAAGGGCAAGAGAAATGTGTGGAAATAAAAAGAGTGCAGATTCAAGAATCAGAGAGGGTGGTGTTGAAATGGATTTGCACATATGGAAAAGAATAATGAGGAGAGGTTGCAAAAAGATAAATGTGAACAAGAGAACCGTGACACCAAATCAGAGTGGAAAGGACGGAGTGAAAAAAGACTTAGAGTAATCAGGGCCTGACCTGCAAGAGGGTGAAAGATGTGCACAAGAATAGAGTAAATTGGAACTATGTGGCATACTGGGGTCAATGGTCTGAACCAGTATACCACTTCGTTCACAACTCAGTCTTTAGCTGTCATGTGTAAAGCGCCAAACCAAAGCTCCCATCTATATCCAGCCCCATAGACCGTGTCCACGGTTTACCCCAACTTCACATGCCCTAGTTCATTCCACTTGCATGTGTGGGGATGAACCAAGATGTAAAAAAAAGGGGGAGATTGGTAGTTTTTTTTAAAGGAAAGGAACCTGGATTTTTGGCTCTGAGTGAAACGAAGTTTAAAGGTAAAAGGGGAAAGGGGGAGGGGAAGCCCTTGGGAGTAAATCCAGGGGTTGGGTGAGAGGACAAAAAAGCAAAGGAAGGAGTAGAAATACTCCTAAAAACGGGAAATTTTTGGGGGAGTAGTGAAGAATGTAAAAAAAAATTTCCCGATTAAAAATGGGTAAAACTAAAAATTTTTGAGGAAAGGGGGGTGATTATTGGTGCATATGCACCTGGGCAAGGGGAAAAAGATTTAAGAAGGGGAAGTGTTTTGGGAGCAGCAGAATGAGTGTGTTAGTGGGTTTTTTATGCACGAGACCGGGGTTTAAGAATGGTTTAAATTTTTAATCAAAGGTGAGTAAGTGGCAGTTGGGGAATAAATTGGTAAACATGGGGGGTTCAGTGTTTTAAAAGGGGAAAAGGTGAAGAGCTTGTAAATTTATGGCTGAAAAAAGGGCTGAAATGGGAAAACCTGGTTTAAAAAGGGCGAGTAATAAAATTATGTTTAAATAGGGGAAAATGGCCAAGAGCGTTTTTTGGGTTTTCGTGTTAATTTACAGGGGGGCGAAAAGAGAGGGCTTTTTGGGTGTTTTAAAGTCTGAGGGGCAACTGGGGGGATGTCTGATCATTATCTTGTGGGGGCTAAGGTGAAGAATTTTTATGGTTTTTAGAAAAAAAGATGAAAGTTGGGTGAAGAGGGTGGGGAGAGTAAGGAGCTTTGGGGAAAAAGAAATTTTGTGAGGGAAAACCATGAGAGACCGAGTACAGAATGGAAAAAAAGGGGAAAAACAATGGGAAATAAGGGGAAGGGGGGGGAAAAGGGATGTATTTAGGGAATCAGTGATGGATTTCGCAAAAGATGCTTTTGGCATGAGAAGATGGGGTGGGGGGGATTAAAAAAGGGGAAGGGTTTGGGGGGAAAGGGAAAAAGTAAGGTTTAGTGAAAAGAAGAGAAAAGGGATTTTTGGGCGATTTTTGCAGGGAAAAAATGCAATTGGGGGGAGAGTTTAAAAGAAAGAGACAGGAGGTCAAGAAAAAAAAGGGGCAAGAGGGAAAAAAAGGGAAATGAGATTTGGGGGGAAGAGTACATTAAATTTTAGAAATAAAAAGATGTTCTGGAAGGAGGTAAAAAAGTGCGTAAACAAGGGACAAAAAGGGAAATTCAGTGAAGGGGGCAAAAAGGGGGGGTGAAAACAAGGGATGGTGATGTGAGAAGGAGATGGATGATATTTTGAAGGTTTTTTGAATGTGTTTGAGGGTAGAGTGGCAGATATAGGGGGTTTTGGTTAGGGGTGGGGCAAAGTGAAGGGGTTGGGGAAAAAGATTTGGTAAACAAGGAAAAAAGAGGGGTAAAAAATTTGCGGAAGATGAAAGCCGGCAAGGGAGAAAGGGTTTTGGGTTGTTTTGCGTGGAATTTTTTTAAAAAAGGGGGTGACTGAATTTTTGACGGGTTTTAAGGGTTTTTTAATTTATGATGACTCAGGGGAAGGGGGCCTGAGGAATTTGGGGGAATGCTGCAAAGTGCCATTGACAAAGGCAAAGGGGAAAAGATGAGTGCTCAAAATTTCAGAGGTATAAGTTTGTTGAGTATTCCTTTAAATTATAAGGGAGGGTATGATTGAAGGGTGAAGGCATGTACAAGCACTCAGAATTGGGGAAGAGCAGTGTGGTTTCCAGAAGTGGTAGAGGATGTGGTGATCAGGTGCTTGCTTTGAAGAATGTATGTGAGAAATACTTAGAAAAGCAAATGGATTGTATGTACATTTATTGGGATCTGGAGAAGGCATATGAAGAGTTGATAGAGATGCTCAGTGGAAGGTATTAAGAATATATGGTGTGGGAGGAAAGTTGTTAGAAGCAGTGAAAAGTTTTTAATCGAGGATGTAAGGCATGTGTTTCGTGTAGGAAGAAGAGGATAAGTAGATTGGTTCTCAGTGAATGTAAGGTTTGTTGGCAGGGGTGTGATGTCTCCAAGGTTGTTTACTTGTTTATAGGATGGGTTATGTTAGGAGGTGAATGCAAGAGTTAGGAAAGAGGGGCAAAGGATGAAGTCTGTTGGGGATGAGAGAGCTTGGGAAGTGAGTCAGTTGTTGTTCGCTGATTGATACAGTGCTGTGGCTGATTCAGTGAGTAACTGCAGAAGCTGGTGACAGAGTTTGGTAAAGTGTGGTGAAAGAAGAAAGTTAAGAATTAAATTTGAATAAGAGCAAGGGTATAGGTACAGTAGGGTTGAGGGTCAAGTCAATTGGAGGTGAGTTTGAATGGAGAAAAACTGAAGGAAGTGAAGTGTTTTTGACATCTGGGAGTAGGATCTGGCAGCAGATGGAACCATGGAGCGGAAGTGGATCATAGGGTGGGGGAGCGGGGCGAAAATTTGGGAGCCTGAAGTATGTGTGGAAGCCGAGAAAAATTAATCTCGAAAGCAAAAATGGGTATGTTTGAAGGAATAGTGGTTCCAACGATGTTGTATGGTTGCGAGGCGTGGGCTATGGATAGAGTTGTCGCGCAGGAGGTGATGTGCTTTGGAAATGAGTGTTGAGGACCATGTGTGGTGTGAGTTGGTCTTGATCGAAGTAAGTTAAACATAAGGGTAAGATAGAGTGAGGAAATAAAAAAGTGCATGGTTGAGAGAGCAAGTAGAGGGTTATTGAAATGGTTTGGGCACATGGAGAGAATGAGTGAGGAAAGATTGACAAGAGGATATATGTGTCGGAGGTGGAGGGGAAACGGAGGAGAGGAGGGAGACCATAATTGGAGTGGTCGATGGAGTGAAAAGTTTTGTGTGATCGGGGCCTGACCATGCAGGAGGGTGGAAAGGAGGGCACGGAATAGAGTGAATTGGAGCGATGTGGTATACCGGGGTGAAGTGCTGTCCGTGGATTGAAATCGGGGCAATGTGAAGCGTCCTGAGGGTAAACCAAGAAGTGTGTAGGTATGTATAATTTTGCGTGTGGTGGACGTATGAATACATGTGTATGGGGGTGGTTGGGCCATTTCTTTCGTCTGTTTCTTGACGCTACCCTTGCAAACGCGGGAGACAGCACAAAGCAAAAAAAAAAAAAAAAAAAACATTCATAAATGCATACTTCATCCATATCCTGTTGCCAGCTACCACCGCACATGTAATAGCAATCGCCCCACCCTCATCCCAGTGAGGTAGCACCAAAAAAAAAGACAAAAAAGGCCACATTCATTCACACTCAGTGTCCTAGCTGTCATGTGAACTGCACCAAAACCATGGCTCCCTATCCACATCCCAGCCCCACAGACCATACTTCCATGGTTTACCCCAGACACATCACATGCCCTGGGGATAGGGGAGAAAAGAAACTTCCATGTGTCTTGAAGGCAACTAAAGGGTTAAGTGGGGGCTGAAACCCCCCCCCCCCACACCCTCACCCCACATCCTCCTTTACATGTGACTTCTGAAAAAATCAAAAAAGGAATTAAGTAGGGAAGTGCTCATCCTCCTCAAAGTCTCAGATTGGGGTACTGAAAGTGTTGGATGTAGCCAAGATGAGAAGAAAAGGAAGATAGTAGTATGTTTGAAGAAGGAAACCTGGAAGATTCTGGCTCTGAGTAACACAAAGGCGCAAGGGGCAAAGGGGAAGAGTGGTTGGGAAAGTCTGGGAGTAACGTTAGGGTGGGGAATGAGAAACAATACTCTGAAGCAGGAGTTGTGGGATTATGTGGACAGGCGTAAGAAAGTAAATTCTAAGATTGTTGTGGGTAAACTGATAAGTGCATGGGGAAAGAGATTGAGTAATTAGTGGTGCCTATCACCTGGCCATGAGAAGAAAGATCATGAAAGGCAAGTTTTTTGGAGGCGCTGATTGATGTATTAGCAGCTTTGATGCATGAGACTGGTTATAGTGCTGGGTGATTTAAATGAAAAGGTGAGTAATGTGGCGATGAGGTAAAATGGTGTAACAGGTGAGGTTCAAGTGTTGTAAATGGAAATGATGAAGAGCTAGTAGTTGTGTGCTGAAACGGACTGGGTGACTGGGAATACCTGGTTTAAAAAAGAGAGATATACAAAAGTAGAACGTATGGTGAGTAGGAGAGATGGTCAAAAGGCATTATTTGGATCATGTGTTAATTGATAGGCTTGTAAAAAGAGATTTAATGTGCTAAAAGGGGCAGCTGAGGAATGGTTGATCACTATTTTGTGAAGGTGAAGGTAAAGATTTGTTAGAGGTTTTTCAGAAAAGAAGAGAAAGTTGGGGAGAAGAGAGTGGTGAGAGTTAAATGAGCTTGTATGAGAAGTACCATAAGAGATTAAGTTGTAGAGTGGCAAAAGGTGAGACAAAATACTTAAGGGGAGTGGGTGAGGAATGGGATGGTACTTAGGGAAGCAGTGATGGTTTGCACAAAAGATGTATGTGGCATGAGAAAGGTGAGATATGCAGATTACAAAGGGTAAGTGAGTGCGGGATAAAGAAGTAAGGTCATTAGATAAAGAGAAAAAAAAAGAGAGGCTTTGAGATACTAGGCACAGAAGTAGTGCAAAGACAAAGAATGCATAAAAGAAAAGTGGCAGGAAGTCAAGTAGAATGGTGCAAGAGTTGAAAAAGATGACAAATGAAAGTTGGGGTGAGAGAGAACATGAATTTTAGAAGAAAAAAAAAGATGTTTGAAGGAGTTACATAACGTGTGCAAGACCAAAGAGCAATGGGAACATCGATGAATGGTCAAGTGGGAAGTGATAACAGTAGTGAGAAGTTAGATGGAAGAAGGAAAGAGTATTGAAGTTTAGTGAAGGTGTCTAATGACAACAGTGGCAGATATAGGTGTTATAGGGTGGGGTGGTGTAAAAGTGAGAGGGTCAGGGTAAAGGCTTGAAAACAGAAAGTAGTGAAATCTTAGTGGAAGATGACATCAACAAGGCAGCAAGTCCAGGATGGTACTGCAGTGGAATCTATTAGAAAAGCGGTGACTATGCTGTTGATTGGATGGTAAGGATATTCAATGTATATATGGAACCAGGTGAACCGTACCTGAGGATTGACGGAATGCATGCATAGTCCATTGGACAAAGGCCACAGGGGATAAAGGAAGCGTTCAAACTAAAGAGGCAATAAGTTTTTTGAGCATATCCTGGAAATTATATGGGGGGGGGTATTGATTGAGAGGGTGAAGGCATAGTACAGAACATCAGATTGGGGAAGAGCAGTGGGTGGTTTCAGAAATGGCAAAGGATGTGGGGACCAGGTGTTTCTTTGAAAAAAATGTATGAGAGAAATACTTAGAAAAACAGATGGATTTGTATGCAGCATTTATGGTATCTGGAGGAAAGCAAATGATTTAAGGTTGATAGAGAGAACTTTGTGGAAGGTTTTAAGAGTATATGGTGTGGGTGGTAGGTAGCAGAAGCAGTGAAAATTTTTTACCAAATAGGGGGGTAAGGCATGTGCACAAGTAGGAAGAGAATGATAGTGATTGGTTCCAGTGAATGTCAGTCTGCAGGCAGGGGGTGTGTGATGTTCCACATGGTTGTTTAAATTTGTTTATGGATGGGGTGGTTAGGGAAGCAAATGCAAGAGTTTTGGAGAAGGGAAAGTCTGACGTCTGTTGTGGATGAGGAGGGCTGCAAAGTGAGTTCAGTTGTGTCTTTTTGTTCGCCGATGATACAACTCTAAAGGGATTCGTGTAAAGAAACTGCAGAGGTTCGTGACTGAGTTTAAGAAAAGTGAGTGAAAGGAGATGGTATGGAGTATATGTGAATAGTGAGAAGGTATTAGGTTCAGTAGGGTTGAAGGACAAAGTAAATGTGAGGTAAAATTTGAATGGAGAAAACTCAAGAGGTGAAGGTGTTTTAAATATCTGGAAGATGACTAGCAGGGATGGAACCCATGGTAGCAAAAGTGAGTCACAGGGTGGGGGAAGGGGGTGAAAGTTCTGGGTGTGATGATAAATGTCAGGAGAGGAGAAACATTATCTTAGAGAGGAAAAATGGGATGTTTTGAAGGTAGAGAGGTTCCAACAATGTTCTATGGTTGCGAGGCATGAGCTATGGAGAGGGCTCTATGGAGGAGGTGATGTGCTGAAAATGAAACTGTTTTGAGGACAATATGTGGGGTGAGGTCGGTTTGAATCGAGTAAGTAATATAAGGGTAAGAGAGTATGGTGGAAATAAAAAGAGTGTTATGGTTGACGAGAGCAGAAGAGGGTGTGTTGAATTTGTTTGGAACATCTGGAAAGACATGAGTGAGAAAAGATTGATGACAAAGAGGATATAGGGGTCAAAGGTGGTGGGAGCAAGGAGAATAGGAGACCAAATTGGAGGTGGAAGGATGGAGTAAAAAAGATTTTCTGTGATTGGGGCCTTATATACAGGGGGAAAGAGTGGGAGCAAGGAAGTAAAGTGAATTGGAACGATGAGGTATAATGGGTTCAACATGCTGTCAGTGGATAAACCAGGGCATGAGAAGCATCTGGGATAAACCATGGTAAGGATCTGTGGGACCTGGATTGTAAAGGGAGCTGGGGTTTTTTGATGCATTAACAAAAGAACAGCAAGAGACTGAGTGTGAACGAATGAGCCTTTTTTGGTCTGTTCTCGCTGAAGCAAGGGGTAGCAATGCTATTTCCCGTGGTGGCAGGTGTCGCGACAGAGAATGGATGAAGGCAAGCAAGTATGAGTATGTACATGTCTACGTGTGTATATGTAAAGTTGATATGTATGTATAGTGCTGCTATGGGCATATAAATAATATATAAATATGGAAATCCTCCCCCTCGTTTTTTTAATTTCCAAAAGAAGAACAGAGAAGGGGGTCAGGTGAGGTCTTCCCTCAAAGGCCCAGTTCCTCCTGTTTTTAATGCTACCACCCTAATGCAGGAAATAGGCCGAATAGTATTAAAAAAGAAAGAAAAAGATAATATATAACAGAATGGAAAAAGGTGAGACAATGTAAGTAAGGGGGTGGGGGAGGATTGGGATTGTATTATAGGGATCAGAGTATGGATTGCGCAAAAGATGCTTGTGGCATGAGAAGATGGAGGTGGGTTGATTAAAAGGTTAGTGAGTGGTTGGGATAAGAAGTAAGATTATTATGAAAAGTGAAGAGAGAGGCATATGGACATTTTGCATGGAAAAAATGCCAATTTGAGTGGGATGATGTATAAAAGAAAGAGAAAGGAGGTCAAGAGAAAGGTGCATGAGGTGAAAAAAATGTCAAATGAGAGTGGGTGAGAGGACTATCATTAAATATTTAAGTGAGAATAAAAAGATGTACTGAAGATGTAAATAAAGTGCGAAAGACAAGGTTAGCAAAAAGGAACTTCAGTAAGGGCTCAAATGGAGAGGTGATATCAATTAGTGTTGATGTGAGGAATGGAGTGAGTATTTTGAAAGTTTGTTGAATGTGTTTGATGATAGAGTGGCTGATATAGGGTGTTTTGGTCGATGTGCTGTGCAACGTGAGAGGGTTAGGAAAATGATAGTGGTAAACAGAGAAGAGGTATTAAAAGCATTGCGAAGATGAAAGCCGGCAAGACACAGTTGGATGGAATTGCAGTGGAATTTTATAAAAAAAGGGGGTGACTGATGGATGACTGTTGTAAGTTATTTAATGTATGTATGACTCATGGAGAGTGCCAGAGGATTGGCGGAATGCATGCATAGTGCCATTGTACAAAGGCAAAGGGGATAATAGTGAGTGCTCAAATTACAGAGGTATAGTTTGTTGAGTATTCCTGGTTAAATTATATGGGAGGGTATGATTGAGGGGGTGAAGGCATGTACGGGAGCATCAAATTGGGGAAGAGCATGGGGTTTTAGAAGTGGTGAGGATGTGGGATCAGGGTTTTGCTTGAAAAAATTGTATGTGAGAAAAAAACTTAGAAAAGCAAAAGGGAAATTTGGATGTAGCATTTATGGATCGGGAAAAAGGGCATATGATAGAGTTTTGAGACCCTCTGTGGAAGGTTTTTAAGAAAATATGGGGGGGGTTTGGGGGAGGAAATTTTGTTGGAAGCAGTGAAAAGTTTTTTTCGAGGATGTAAGGGGTTTTGTACGGGAGGAAGGAGGAAAGTGATTGGTTCTCAGTGAATGAGGTTGGGGGCGGGGTGTGTGATGCCCTCCAGGGTTTTGGTTTAATTTGTTTAGGGCGGGGGTTGTTAGGAGGGGGGGAATGCAAGATTTTTTGGAAAAGGGGGGGGCCCAAGTATGAGTCTGTTGGGGTGAGGACTTGGGAATGAGTCAGTTTTTTTGTTCCTGATATAAAAGCCTGGGGGGCTGATTCAGGGAAAACTGCAGAACTGGTGACTGAGTTTGGAAAAGTGGGGGAAAAGAAGAAAGTTTAAGAGAAAATGTGAAAAAGAGCAAGGTTATTAGGTAAGTAGGGTTTGGGTCAAGTCAATTGGGGGGTGATTTTTGAATGGAGAAAAACTGGAGGAAGTAAAGTTTTTTTTAATTTTCGGGAGTGGACGGGGCAGCGGATGGAACCATGGAAGCAAAAAGTGGACTAGGGTGGGGGGGGGGGAAAAAATTTTGGGGGGCCCCTTGAAAAAATGTGTGGAAGTCGAAAACCCTTTTACCCTCGGAAAGAAAAAAAGGGGTAGTTTGAAGGAATAGGGGTTTCCAACAATGTTGTAGGGTTGCGAGGGTGGGCTAATATAGAGTTGTGCGCAGGGGGGAGGGAAATTTGCTGGAAATGAATTTTTTGAGGACAATGTGTGGTTGAGGTGGTTTGATTTGAGTAAATAACGTAAGGGTAAAAGAAAATGTGTGGAAATAAAAAGAGCTGGTTGAGAAAAGGGGAGAAGAGGGTTTTTGAAATGGTTTGGGCACCGGAGGGAAAGAGTGAGGAAAGATTTCCCAAAAGGATTAAAGTGTCGGGGTGGAGGGGGGAAAAAGGAGAAGAGGGAGACCCAAAATTTGGGGGTGGAAAGATGGAGGGGAAAAAGATTTTGGGGTTTATCGGGGGGTGAACATGCATGAGGGGGGGAAAGGAGGGCAAAAATAGGGGTGAAAATTTGGGGCGATGTGGTAACCGGGGGAGTCCCGTCAGTGGATTGAACAAAGGGAATAAAACGGCCGGGGTAAACCATGGGGAAAACTGGGTAGGGAAGAAATTTGCGTGTGTGGACGTATGTATAAAAAAAAAAAAAAAAAAAAAAAAAAAAATTTTATGGGGGGGGGTTTGGGGCCCTTTTTTTCGTCCCGTTTCCCCTTTCGCTACCCCGCAAAAAGCGGGGGAAAAGCGACAAAAAAAAAAAAATAAAATAAAATTAAATAAATATTTTTTTATATATATTTTTTTATTAAAACTTTTTTCGCTTCTTCCGCTTTGGAAGGTAGTGCCCAAAGGAAAAAAACAAAAAAATGGCCCCAAACCCCCCCACATCCCCATTTATTTTACTTCCACCCCAAAACACCCCAAAAACCAAGCAATTCCCCAAAACCATAACAACCCCCACAAATACATTAAAACTGGAAAAAATTATTTTCTTCTGCCCTTTTTTCCCATTCCCCCCCCAAGCCTCCCCCCCTTAAAAATCTTGGTAAAACAAAGGTAAATTTGTTTTAAAAATTTTAATTTATAAACCTTCCCCCCAACAATATTGGGCCCTTTTTCCCTCCTTGGGTAAAAAATTTTGGGGTTTTTTCCCGCCTTTTCTTTTTTCCCCCTCCAAGGTTCCCCCTTTTCCGGCCCTCCAAATCGACCAAATCCCGGTCCCCCCTTTCCTCAAACCATTTTTTCAAAACCCCCACTCAAAAAACCCTTTTTTCTGCCCTCCCCCTCCTTTTTTACCAACATCCTTTCCCTTTCAATTTTTCGTCCCAAATACACCCTTTCCTTTCCCCCTCCATTTCCCCATTCCCCTTCCCCGCACAAAACCCAAACCGCCTTCTTAATTTTTATTTTTGGGGAAACCCTTTTTCCTTCAAAAAATACCCATTTTTGCTTTCCCCCAATTTAAGTTTTGCCTCCCCATTTTCAAAGCTTCCGAACTTTAAAACCCCCCCCCCACCCCTTTATTTCCTTCGGGTTTCCCGGTTTCCCTCCGTTTCCAAAAACTCCCAGGTATCTAAAACACTTCACTTCCCCCATTTTCTCCATTCAAACTTTCCTCCCAATGACTTTCCCAAAAAACCCCACTGGGGCCTAATAACCTTTTTCTTATTTTTTAAATTTTTCCCCCAGCTTTCCTTTCTTTCCCCAAAACTTTCCAAAAATCAATCACCAGGTTTGCAGGTTTCTCAAGAATCAGCCCCCAGCGCTGTATCATCAGGAAAAAAAACCTGACCCCCCCCAAAAGCTCCCCAAATCCACAAAAAATGCAACTTCCCCTCTTTAAAGCTTGCTTTACCTCCCTAAAAACCCCCAACCAAAAAAAATAAACAACCTTGGGAAACACACCCCCGGGCCGGCAAACCCTTTTACTAAAACCAATCACTTTCCCCTCTCCACCGAAAACATGCCTTAAAATTCGAAAAAAAAACTTTCACTGCTTCTTTAAAAAAATTGCCCCCCACCCCTTTAAATTTTTTAAATCCCCTTCCACAAAGCATCTCTATCATATCCTTCTCCAGATCCAAAAATTGCACATACAAATAAATTGGGTTTTCAAGTATTTCTCAAAAACCTTCAAGCTAACACCTGACCCCCCCTCCTCTAACTCTTTTGAAACCACCCCTTGCTCCCCCAATTGGCCCTGAAACCATCCCTTTCCCCCTCTATCAATCCCCTCCCAATAATTTCCCGGGAAATTTCTCAACAAATTTATCCCCGGGAATTTTGAGCCTCCCCTTTATCCCCTTTGCCTTTTTTTCAAGGGCATTTATGAAAGCATTCCCCCCAACCCTCGGCACCTCACCAAAGCCCAACATACTTTTAAAAAACCTTCCCAAACCATACAAACAAGTCCCCCCCTTTTTTAAAAAATTTCCACTAAAAATTCCCCACCCAAACCCGGCTGCCTTCCCGGGCTTTCATTTTCCGAAAAGGGTTAAAAACCCCTTTCTTTTTACCAAATACCCTCCCTAACCCTCCCTTTTTACCCCAACCTCCCCAAACCCCCCCTTATATCTCCCAATTTTTTTTTAAAACATTCAAAAAAACCCTTCAAAATACCATTCCTCCTTCCACAAAACCCCAAACTTTTAAACCCCCCGCCCCATTTTTTCCCTTTGGGTTCCCTTGTTTAAACACTTTTTTCCCTTTTTTTCCAAAAACATCTTTTTATTCTCCCTAAAATTTAATGATACTCTCTCACCCCAACTCTCATTTGCCCTCTTTTTCACCTCTTGCACCTTTCTCTTGACCTCCTGCTCTTTCTTTTATACATCTCCTACTCATTTGCATTATTTCCCTGCAAAAATCATCCAAATGCCTCTCTCTTCTCTTTCACTAACAATCTTACTTCTTCATCCCACCACTCACTACTCTTTCTAATCTGTCCACCTCCCACGCTTCTCATGCCCCAAGCATCTTTTGTGCAAGCCATCACTGCTTCTCTAAATACATCCCATTCCTCCCCCACTCCCATTACCTCCTTTGTTCTCACCTTTTTCCATTCTGTACTCAGTCTCTCCTGGTACTTCCTCACACAAGTCTCCTTCTTAACCTCACTTACTCTTACCACTCTCTTCACCCCAACATTCTCTCTTCTTTTCTGAGAATGTCTACAAATCTTCACCTTCGCCTCCACAAGATAATGATCAGACATCCCTCCAGTTGCACCTCTCAGCATATTAACATCCAAAATTCTCTCTCTCGTGCGACTATCAATTAACATATAATCTAATAATGCTCTCTGGTCATCTCTCCCACTTACATAAGTATACTTGTGTATATCTCTCTTTTTAAACCAGGTATTCCCAATCACCAGTCCTTTTTCAGCACATAAATCTACAAGCTCTTCACTATTTCCATTTACAACACTGAACACCCCATGTACACCAATTATTCCCTCAACTGCCACATTACGCACCTTTGCATTCAAATCAACCATCACTATAACCCAGTCTCGTGCATCAAAACCACTAACACACTCACTTAGCTGCTCCCAAAAACTTGCCTCTCATGATCTTTCTTCTCATGCCCAAGTGCATATGCACCAATAATCACCCATCTCTCTCCATCCACTTTCATTTTTACCCATATCAATCTAGAGTTTACTTTCTTACACTCTATCACATACTCCCACAACTCCTGTTTCAGGAGTAGTGCTACTCCTTCCCTTGCTCTTGTCCTCTCACTAACCCCTGACTTTACTCCCAAGACATTCCCAAACCACTCTTCCCCTTTACCCTTGAGCTTCGTTTCACTCATAACCAAAACATCCAGGTTCCTTTCCTCAAACATACTACCCATCTCTCCTTTTTTCTCATCTTGGTTACATCCACACACATTTAGACATCCCAATCTGAGCCTTTGAGGAGGATGAGCACTCATATATATATATATATATATATATATATATGAATCGGGTGAGAAACGGCAGAAGCTGGTGACTGAGTTAGGTAAAGTGTAAGAAAGAAGAAAGCTAAGAGTAAATGTGAATAAGAGCAAGGTGTTATTAGGTACAGTAGGGTTGAGGGGACAAGTCAATTGGGAGGTAAGTTTGAATGGAGAAAAACTGAAGGAAGCGAACAACAACTGACTCACTTCCCAAGCCCTCTCATCCACAACAGACTACATACTTGACCCTCTCTCCAAAACTCTTACATTCACCTTCCTAAAAACCCCATCCATAAACAAATTAAACCATGGAGACATCACACACCCCTGCCGCAAACCAACATTCACTGGGAACCAATCACTTTCCTCTCTTCCTACTCGATAATAACTTCTCACTGCTTCTAGGAACTTGCCTCCCACACCATATACCCTTAATACCTTACACAGAGCATCTTTATTAACTCTATCATATGCCTTCTCCAGATCCATAAATGCTACATACAAATCCATATGTTTTTCTAAGTACTTCTCACATACATTCTTCAAAGTGATAAACACATCTTCATGTGATAAACACATCCTCTACCACTTCTGAAGCCACACTGCTCTTTCCCAATCTGATGCTCTGTACATGCCTTCACCCTCTCAATCAATACCCTCCCATATGATTTCCCAGGGATACTCATGTATATATGTGTATATACATACACATCCACACACGCACATATAAATACCTATACACACATGTGCATAATTCATACTTGCTGCCTTTATTCATTCCCGTTGCTACCCCACCACACATGAAATAGCATCCCCCTCCTCTGAAAGGTTGCGCCAGGAAAAGACAAAAGGCCACATTCGTTCACACTCAATCTCTAGCTGTCATGTATATATATATATATATATATATATATATATATATATATATATATATATATATATTTTTTTTTTTTTTTTTTTTTTTTTTGCTTTGTCGCTGTCTACCGCGTTTGCGAGGTAGCGCAAGGAAACAGACGAAAGAAATGGCCCAACCCACCCCCATACACATGTATATACATACGTCCACACACGCAAATATACATACCTACACAGCTTTCCATGGTTTACCCCAGACGCTTCACATGCCTTGATTCAATCCGGATACTGACAGCACGTCAACCCCGGTATACCACATCGCTCCAATTCACTCTATTCCTTGCCCTCCTTTCACCCTCCTGCATGTTCAGGCCCCGATCACACAAAATCTTTTTCACTCCATCTTTCCACCTCCAATTTGGTCTCCCTCTTCTCCTCGTTCCCTCCACCTCCGACACATATATCCTCTTGGTCAATCTTTCCTCACTCATTCTCTCCATGTGACCAAACCATTTCAAAACACCCTCTTCTGCTCTCTCAACCATGCTCTTTTTATTTCCACACATCTCTCTTACCCTTACGTTACTTACTCGATCAAACCACCTCACACCACACATTGTCCTCAAACATCTCATTTCCAGCACATCCATCCTCCTGCGCACAACTCTATCCATAGCCCACGCCTCGCAACCATACAACATTGTTGGAACCACTATTCCTTCAAACATACCCATTTTTGCTTTCCGAGATAATGTTCTCGACTTCCACACATTCTTCAAGGCTCCCAGAATTTTCGCCCCCTCCCCCACCCTATGATCCACTTCCGCTTCCATGGTTCCATCCGCTGCCAGATCCACTCCCAGATATCTAAAACACTTCACTTCCTCCAGTTTTTCTCCATTCAAACTCACCTCCCAATTGACTTGACCCTCAACCCTACTGTACCTAATAACCTTGCTCTTATTCACATTTACTCTTAACTTTCTTCTTTCACACACTTTACCAAACTCAGTCACCAGCTTCTGCAGTTTCTCACATGAATCAGCCACCAGCACTGTATCATCAGCGAACAACAACTGACTCACTTCCCAAGCTCTCTTATCCCCAACAGACTTCATCCTTGCCCCTCTTTCCAAAACTCTTGCATTCACCTCCCTAACAACCCCATCCATAAACAAATTAAACAACCATGGAGACATCACACACCCCTGCCGCAAACCTACATTCACTGAGAACCAATCACTTTCCTCTCTTCCTACACTTACACATGCCTTACATCCTCGATAACAACTTTTCACTGCTTCTAACAACTTGCCTCCCACACCATATATTCTTAATACCTTCCACAGAGCATCTCTATCAACTCTATCATATGCCTTCTCCAGATCCATAAATGCTACATACAAATCCATTTGCTTTTCTAAGTATTTCTCACATACATTCTTCAAAGCAAACACCTGATCCACACATCCTCTACCACTTCTGAAACCACACTGCTCTTCCCCAATCTGATGCTCTGTACATGCCTTCACCCTCTCAATCAATACCCTCCCATACAATTTGCCAGGAATACTCAACAAACTTATACCTCTGTAATTTGAGCACTCACTCTTATCCCCTTTGCCTTTGTACAATGGCACTATGCATGCATTCCGCCAATCCTCAGGCACCTCACCATGAGTCATACATACATTAAATAACCTTACCAACCAGTCAACAATACAGTCACCCCCTTTTTTAATAAATTCCACTGCAATACCATCCAAACCTGCTGCCTTGCCGGCTTTCATCTTCCGCAAAGCTTTTACTACCTCTTCTCTGTTTACCAAATCATTTTCCCTAACCCTCGCACTTTGCACACCACCTCGACCAAAACACCCTATATCTGCCACTCTATCATCAAACACATTCAACAAACCTTCAAAATACTCACTCCTTCTCCTTCTCACATCACCACTACTTGTTATCACCTCCCCATTTGCGCCCTTCACTGAAGTTCCCATTTGCTCCCTTGTCTTATGCACTTTATTTACCTCCTTCCAGAACATCTTTTTATTCTCCCTAAAATTTAATGATACTCTCTCACCCCAACTCTCATTTGCCCTTTTTTTCACCTCTTGCACCTTTCTCTTGACCTCCTGTCTCTTTCTTTTATACGTCTCCCACTCAATTTCATTTTTTCCCTGCAAAAATCGTCCAAATGCCTCTCTCTTCTCTTTCACTAATACTCTTACTTCTTCATCCCACCACTCACTACCCTTTCTAATCAACCCACCTCCCACTCTTCTCATGCCACAAGCATCTTTTGCGCAATCCATCACTGATTCCCTAAATACATCCCATTCCTCCCCCACTCCCCTTACCTCCATTGTTCTCACCTTTTTCCATTCTGTACTCAGTCTCTCCTGGTACTTCCTCACACAAGTCTCCTTCCCAAGCTCACTTACTCTCACCACCCTCTTCACCCCAACATTCACTCTTCTTTTCTGGAAGTATGTGATAGAATGTAAGAAAAAAAATTCTCGATTAATATGGGTAAAACTGAAAGTTGATGGAGAGAGATGGGTGATTATTGGTGCATATGCACCTGGGCATGAGAAGAAAGATCATGAGAGGCAAGTGTTTTGGGAGCAGCTGAATGAGTGTGTTAGTGGTTTTGATGCACGAGACCGGGTTATAGTGTTGGGTGATTTGAATGCAAAGGTGAGTAATGTGGCAGTTGAGGGAATAATTGGTATACATGGGGTGTTCAGTGTTGTAAATGGAAATGGTGAAGAGCTTGTAGATTTATGTGCTGAAAAAGGACTGATGACTGGGAATACCTGGTTTAAAAAGCGAGATATACATAAGTATACTTATGTAAGTAGGAGAGATGGCCAGAGAGCGTTATTGGATTACGTGTTAATTGACAGGCGCGCGAAAGAGAGACTTTTGGATGTTAATGTGCTGAGAGGTGCAACTGGAGGGATGTCTGATCATTATCTTGTGGAGGCGAAGGTGAAGATTTGTGGAGGTTTTCAGAAAAGAAGAGAGAATGTTGGGGTGAAGAGAGTGGTGAGAGTAAGTGAGCTTGGGAAGGAGACTTGTGTAAGAAAGTATCAGGAGTGAGTGAGTGCAAAATGGAAAAAGGTGAGAGCAAAGGCCATAAGGGGAGTTAGGGAGGAATGTGATGTATTTAAGGAAGTAGTGATGGCTTGCGCAAAAGATGCTTGTGGCATGAGAAGTGTGGGAGGTGGGCAGATTAGAAAGGGTAATGAGTGTTGGGATGAAGAAGTAAGATTATTAGTGAAAGAGGAAAGAGAGGCATTTGGATGATTTTTGCAGGGAAATAGAGCACATGACTGGGAGATGGTTAAAAGAAAGAAGCAAGAGGTGAAGAGAAAGGAACTGGTACCTACCCTTGTAGCTTCTGGGGGATGACCAAGTCCCACCCACCACAAGTGCATAAAGGGGGAACACCTCCTCCAGCCCAAGGGCTGACACCAGATGAACAAGGCTGGCACCTGATTCCTAACCTGTGATCTTGGACCACAGGTTAGGGCTTTCACGGAGCGCTCCTCAAGGTCCTAGTAGGAAAGCCCTAACCCTCTGAGAGCACTCACACTCTCTAGGCACCGTGTGCCATGGCAGTTAACAGTGGCAAATGTAATATGCACAGTGCCTTTGCATGTGCCACTGGTGCTAACCACACTACACACAAAGTACCACTGGTGATGACTACTACACATCATGAGCCACTGATGCTGACCACTAAAACACAGACAGCTGATGCTTACCACTATACACCAGATGTTCTTAGTGCTTACTACTACACAAAAGTTGCTGCTACTGCTAATATCTACTCACTATGTGCTCCTGGTGCAGACCACTACACACCATGTGTCACTGGTGCTGAACACTACACACCCTGTATCACTGATGTTGACCACTACATCCCATGTGTTGCTGGTGCTGGACTGTACACCGGGTGCTCCTGTTGCAGACCACTATATACAAGGTGTTGCTGGTCACTGTACAACCGATACTCCTGGTGCAGACCACTATATACAAGGTGCAGACCACTATATACCAGGCGTTGCGGGTGCAGACCACTGTACAACAGATACTCCTGGTGCAGACCACTATATACCAAGTGTTGCTGGTGCAGACCACTGTACAACAGATACTCCTGGTGCAGACCACTATATACAAGGTGCTGCTGGTGCAAACCACTGTACACCAGGTGTTCCTGTTGCAGACCACTATATATCAGGTGCTCTAATTGCAGACCACTATATACCAGGGGTTACTGGTGCTGACCACTATATACCAGGTGTTGCTGGTGCTGAACATACTGAGTGTTGCTGGCACTGACCACTATATACCAGGTGATGCTGGTGCAGACCACTGTATAGCAGGTGTTGCTGGTGCTGACCACTGTACAACAGGTGCTCCTGGTGCAGACCACTATATACCGGGTGATGCTGGTGCTGACCACTATATACTAGGTGTTGCTGGTGCTGACCACTATATACCAGGTGTTGCTGG
This sequence comes from Panulirus ornatus, assembly GCF_036320965.1. Taxonomy (NCBI): domain Eukaryota; kingdom Metazoa; phylum Arthropoda; class Malacostraca; order Decapoda; family Palinuridae; genus Panulirus; species Panulirus ornatus. The sequence goes on along the minus strand of NC_092230.1, from coordinate 51,156,924 downwards.
TGCTGACCACTATATACCAGGTGTTGCTGACCACTATATACCAGGTGTTGCTGGTGCTGATCACTATATACCAGGTGTTGCTGCTGCTGACCACTATATACCAGGTAATGCCGGTGCTGACCACTATATACCAGGTGTTGCTCGTGCTGACCACTGTATACCAGGTGATGCTGGTGCTGACCACTATATACCAGGTGTTGCTGGTGCTCACCACTATATACCAGGTGTTGATGGTGCTGACCACTATATCCCAGGTGTTCCTGGTGCTGATCACTATATACCAGGTGTTGCTGGTGCTGACCACTATATACCAGGTGTTGCTGGTGCTGACCACTATATACCAGGTGTTGCTGGTGCTGACCACTATATACCAGGTGTTGCTGGTGCTGACCACTATATACCAGGTGTTGCTGATGCTGACGACTATATACCAGGTGTTACTGGTGCTGACCACTATATACCAGGCGGTGCTGGTGCTGACCACTATATACCAGGTGTTGCTGGTGCTGATCACTATATACCAGGTGTTGCTGGTGCTCACCACTATATACCAGGTGTTGCTGGTGCTGACCACTATATACCAGGCGATGCTGGTGCTGACCACTATACACCAGGTGTAGCTGGTGCTGACCACTATATACCAGGTGTTGATGGTGCTGACCACTATATACCAGGTGTTGCTGGTGCTCACCACTATATACCAGGTGTTGCTGGTGCTGACCACTATATACCAGGTGCTGACCACTATATACCAGGTGCTGACCACTATATACCAGGTGTTGCTGATGCTGACCACTGTATACCAGGTGTTGCTGGTGCTCACCACTATATACCAGGTGTTGCTGGTGCTCACCACTATATACCAGGTGTTTCTGGGGCTGACCACTATATACCAGGTGATGCTGGTGCTGACAACTATATACCAGGTGTTGCTGGTGCTCACCACTGCATACCAGGTGTTGAACATTAAATACCAAGTGTTGCTGGTGTTGACCACTATATACCAAGTGTTGCTAGTTCTGACCACTATGTACCAGGTGTTGCTGGTGCTGACCACTATATACCAGGTGCTGACCACTATATACCAGGTGTTGCTAGTTCTGACCACTATGTACCAGGTGTTGCTAGTTCTGACCACTGTATACCAGGTGTTGCTGGTGCTGACCACTGTGTATCAGGTGTTGCTGGTACTGACCACTATATACCAGGTGTTGCTGGTGCTGACCACTATATACCAGGTGATGATCACAATATACCAGGTGTTGCTGGTGCTGACCACTATAAGGTAGCTTGCAAAAGGTGTTGCTGGTGCTGACCACTATATACCAGGTGTTGCTGGTGCTCACACTTATACCAGGTGTTGATCACTATATACAGGTGTTGCTGGTGCTGACCACTGTAGACCAGGTGTTGCTGGTGCTGACCACTATATACCAGGTGTTGCTGGTGCTGACCACTATATACCAGGTGTTGCTGGTGCTCATCACTTATACCAGGTGTTGATCACTATATACCAGGTGTTGCTGGTGCTGACCACTATATACCAGGTGTTGCTGGTGCTGACCACTATATACCAGGTTTTGCTGGTGCTGACCACTGTATACCAGGTGTTGCTGGTGCTCACCACTGTATACCAGGTGTTGCTGGTGCTCACCACTATACACAAGGTGTTGCTGGTGCTGACCACTGTATACCAGGTGTTGCTGGTGCTGACCACTATATACCAGGTGTTGCTGGTGCTGACAACTATATACCAGGTGTTGCTGGTGCTGACCACTATATACCAGGCGTTGCTGGTGCTGACCACTATATACCAGGTGTTGCTGGTGCTGACCACTATATACCAGGTGTTGCTGGTGCTGACCACTATATACCAGGTGATGCTGGTGCTGACGACTATATACCAGGTGATGCTGGTGCTGACCACCATATACCAGGTGATGCTGGTGCTGACCACTATATACCAGGTGATGCTGGTGCTGACCACTATATACCAGGTGTTGCTGGTGCTGACCACTATATACCAGGTGTTGCTGGTGCTGACCACTATATACCAGGTGTTGCTGGTGCTCACCACTGTATACCAGGTGATGCTGGTGCTCACCACTATATACCAGGTGTTGCTGGTGCTGACCACTATATACCAGGTGTTGCTGGTGCTCACCACTATATACCAGGTGTTGCTGGTGCTGACCACTATATACCAGGTGTTGCTGGTGCTGACCACTATATACCAGGTGTTGCTGGTGCTCACCACTATATACCAGGTGATGCTGGTGCTCACCACTATATACCAGGTGTTGCTGGTGCTCACCACTATATACCAGGTGATGCTGGTGCTCACCACTATATACCAGGTGTTGCTGGTGCTGACCACTGTATACCAGGTGTTGCTGGTGCTGACCACTGTATACCAGGTGTTGCTGGTGCTGACCACTGTATACCAGGTGTTGCTGGTGCTGACCACTGTATACCAGGTGTTGCTGGTGCTGACCACTATATACCAGGTGTTGCTGGTGCTGACCACTATATACCAGGTGTTGCTGGTGCTGACCACTATATACCAGGTGTTGCTGTTGCTGACCACTATATACCAAGTGTTGCTGGTGCTAACCACTGTATACCAGGTGTTGCTGGTGCTGATCACTATATACCAGGTGTTGCTGGTGCTGACCACTATATACCAGGTGTTGCTGGTGCTGACCACTATATACCAGGTGTTGCTGGTGCTGACCACTATATACCAGGTGTTGCTGGTTCTGACCACTATATACCAGGCGTTGTTGGTGCTGACCACTATATACCAGGTGTTGCTGGTGCTGACCACTATATACCAGGTGTTGCTGGTGCTGACCACTATATACCAGGCGTTGCTGGTGCTGACCACTATATACCAGGTGTTGCTGGTGCTGACCACTATATACCAGGTGTTGCTGGTGCTGACCACTATATACCAGGTGATGCTGGTGCTGACGACTATATACCAGGTGATGCTGGTGCTGACCACTATATACCAGGTGATGCTGGTGCTGACCACTATATACCAGGTGATGCTGGTGCTGACCACTATATACCAGGTGTTGCTGGTGCTGACCACTATATACCAGGTGTTGCTGGTGCTGACCACTATATACCAGGTGTTGCTGGTGCTCACCACTGTATACCAGGTGATGCTGGTGCTCACCACTATATACCAGGTGTTGCTGGTGCTGACCACTATATACCAGGTGTTGCTGGTGCTCACCACTATATACCAGGTGTTGCTGGTGCTGACCACTATATACCAGGTGATGCTGGTGCTGACCACTATATACCAGGTGTTGCTGGTGCTCACCACTATATACCAGGTGATGCTGGTGCTCACCACTATATACCAGGTGTTGCTGGTGCTCACCACTATATACCAGGTGATGCTGGTGCTCACCACTATATACCAGGTGTTGCTGGTGCTGACCACTGTATACCAGGTGTTGCTGGTGCTGACCACTGTATACCAGGTGTTGCTGGTGCTGACCACTGTATACCAGGTGTTGCTGGTGCTGACCACTGTATACCAGGTGTTGCTGGTGCTGACCACTATATACCAGGTGTTGCTGGTGCTGACCACTATTTACCAGGTGTTGCTGGTGCTGACCACTATATACCAGGTGTTGCTGTTGCTGACCACTGTATACCAAGTGTTGCTGGTGCTAACCACTGTATACCAGGTGTTGCTGGTGCTGATCACTATATACCAGGTGTTGCTGGTGCTGACCACTATATACCAGGTGTTGCTGGTGCTGACCACTATATACCAGGTGTTGCTGGTGCTGACCACTATATACCAGGTGTTGCTGGTTCTGACCACTATATACCAGGCGTTGTTGGTGCTGACCACTATATACCAGGTGTTGCTGGTGCTGACACTGTATACCAGGTGTTGCCGGTACTGACCACTATATACCAGGTGTTGCTGGTTCTGACCACTATATGCCAGGTGTTGTTGGTGCTCACCACTATATACCAGGTGATGCTGGTGCTGACCACTATATACCAGGTGTTGCTGGTGCTGACCACTATATACCAGGTGTTGCTGGTGCTGACCACTGTATACCAGGTGATGCTGGTGCTCATCACTATATACCAGGTGTTGCTGGTGCTGACCACTATATACCAGGTGATGCTGGTGCTCATCACTATATACCAAGTGTTGCTGGTGCTGACCACTATATACCAGGTGTTGCTGGTGCTGACCACTGTATACCAGGTGATGCTGGCGCTCATCACTATATACCAGGTGTTGCTGGTGCTGACCACTATATACCAGGTGTTGCTGGTGCTGACCACTATATACCAGGTGTTGCTGGTGCTGACCACTATATACCAGGTGATGCTGGTGCTGACCACCATATACCAGGTGATGCTGGTGCTGACCACTATATACCAGGTGTTGCTGGTGCTGACCACTATATACCAGGTGTTGCTGGTGCTCACCACTATATACCAGGTGTTGCTGGTGCTCACCACTGTATACCAGGTGTTGCTGGTGCTCACCACTGTATACTAGGTGTTGCTGGTGCTAACCACTGTATACCAGGTGTTGCTGGTGCTGACCACTGTATACCAGGTGTTGCTGGTGCTCACCACTGTATACCAGGTGTTGCTGGTGCTAACCACTGTATACCAGGTGTTGCTGGTGCTGATCACTATATACCAGGTGTTGCTGGTGCTGACCACTGTATACCAGGTGTTGCTGGTGCTGACCACTGTATACCAGGTGTTGCTGGTGCTAACCACTGTATACCAGGTGTTGCTGGTGCTGATCACTATATACCAGGTGTTGCTGGTGCTGACCACTATATACCAGGTGTTGCTGGTGCTGACCACTATATACCAGGTGTTGCTGGTGCTGACCACTATATACCAGGTGTTGCTGGTTCTCACCACTATATACCAGGCGTTGCTGGTGCTGACCACTATATACCAGGTGATGCTGGTGCTGACCACTATATACCAGGTGTTGCTGGTGCTGACCACTATATACCAGGTGTTGCTGGTGCTGACCACTATATACCAGGTGTTGCTGGTGTTGACCACTATATACCAAGTGTTGCTGGTGCTGACCACTATATACCAGGTGTTGCTGGTGCTGACCACTATATACCAGGTGTTGCTGGTGCTGACCACTGTATACCAGGTGTTGCTGGTGCTGACCACTGTATACCAGGTGGTGCTGGTGCTGACCACTGTATACCAGGTGTTGCTGGTGCAGACCACTATATACCAGGTGTTGCTGGTGCTGACCACTGTATACCAGGTGGTGCTGGTGCTCACCACTGTATACCAGGTGTTGCTGGTGCTGACCAGTATATACCAGGTGTTGCTGGTGCTGACCACTGTATACCAGGTGTTGCTGGTGCTCACCACTGTATACTAGGTGTTTCTGGGGCTGACCACTATATACCAGGTGTTGCTGGTGCTGACCACTGTATACCAGGTGGTGCTGGTGCTCACCACTGTATACCAGGTGTTTCTGGGGCTGACCACTATATACCAGGTGTTGCTGGTGCTGACCACTGTATACCAGGTGTTGCTGGTGCTCACCACTGTATACTAGGTGTTGACCACTATATACCAAGTATTGCTGGGTCATCAATATAAGGTAAAATAATACGTCTTCATCTCTTGGTCAAAGACAAGGATCTAAGATGTCTGTTAAGGTGTGAGCCCTAACGAAGCTTATGATTATATTACACATGGGCTAAAGGATATAATGACAGTAAAAAATAATACATATAAGTGTGAAGATATGTGCATTAATGTACACCACAGCTCTGTAGGTAAACTGTTTACATTATGACAACCACACCCATTAATGTTATGATCACAGCCCTTCAGGTAAACTGCTCACACCCTGAGAGACAACCATAGCCCTTTAAGCAAACTGTTTACATTATGACAGACAACCACAGCCATGTAGGTAAACTGTTTACATAATGACAGACTACCAGAACATCATGAGACAACTACAGTAAATTGTTGATATAATAACAGATAACCAAAGGTAAATGTTAACATTACAGATGACTCCAGCCCACAGGTAAGTTGTTTACATAAAGACATACCACCACAGTCATGTAGATAAAATGTTAAGATGAGAGATGACTCCGGCCCACAGGTAAACTGTTTACATCATAAAATCTACCTTAGTCCTGCACGTAAATTGTTTACATATGACTACAGTTCTCCAGGTAAACAATTGTTTACAAACACGATCAGGTCATGGTTAGGTTTTTGGTGTGATAATGTATTCCTCAGGTCTTCCAACACAGATCATCATCAACAGTAATGTATGACAAAGACCATCATCACCAGTAACGCATGACACAGAACATCACCACTGGTATCGCATGACACAGACCATCATCACCAGTAATGCATGACACAGACCATCTTCACCAGTAATGTATGACACAGACCATCACCACCAGTATGGTATGACACAGACCATCACCACTAGTAATGCATGACACACACCATCATCACCAGTAATGTATGACACAGACCATCATCACCAGTAAGGTATGACACAGACCATCATCACCAGTAATGTATGACACAGACCATCACACTAGTAATGTATGACACAGACCAACATCACCAGTAATGTATGACATAGACCATCACAACCTGAAATGCATGACATAGACCATCATCACCAGTAAAGTGAAACAGACCATCATCACCAGTAATTCATGAAACAGACCCTCATCACCAGTAATGCATGACAAAGACCATCATCACCAGTAATGTATGACAAAGACCATCGTCAACAGTAATGTATGACATAGACCATCTTCACCAGTAATGCATGGCACAGACCATCATCACCAGTAATGTATGACACAGACCATCATCACCAGTAATGTATGACACAGATCATCATCACCAGTAATGTATGACACAGACCATCATCACCAGTAATGTATGACACAGACCATCATCACCAGTAATGCATGACACACACCATCATCACCAGTAATGTATGACACAGACCATCATCACCAGTAATGTATGACACAGATCATCATCACCAGTAATGTATGACACAGACCATCATCACCAGTAATGTATGACACAGACCATCATCACCAGTAATGTATGACACAGATCATCATCACCAGTAATGTATGACACAGATCATCATCACCAGTAATGTATGACACAGACCATCATCACCAGTAATGTATGACACAGATCATCATCACCAGTAATGTATGACACAGACCATCATCACCAGTAATGTATGACACAGACCATCATCACCAGTAATGTATGACACAGACCATCATCACCAGTAATGTATGACACAGACCATCATCACCAGTAATGTATGACAAAGACCATCATCACCAGTAATGTATGACAAAGACCATCATCACCAGTAATGTATGACACAGACCATCATCACCAGTAATGTATGACACAGAACATCATCACCAGTAATGTATGATACACCATCATCACCAGTAATATATTACACAGACCATCATCACCAGTAATGCATGACATAGACCATCATCACCAGTAATGCATGACATAGACCATCATCACCAGTAATATATTACACAGACCATCATCACCAGTAATGCATGACATACACCATCATCACCAGTAATGTATGACACAGACCATCATCACCAGTAATGTATGACACAGACCATCATCACCAGTAATGCATGACATAGACCATCATCACCAGTAATATATGACAGAGACCATCATCACCAGTAATGCATGACACAGAACATCACCACCAGTAATGCATGACAGAGACCATCATCACCAGTAATGCATGACATAGACCATCATCACCAGTAATATATGACACAGACCATCATCACCAGTAATGCATGACAGAGACCATCATCACCAGTAATGCATGACATAGACCATCATCACCAGTAATATATGACACAGACCATCATCACCAGTAATGCATGACAGAGACCATCATCACCAGTAATGCATGACATAGACCATCATCACCAGTAATATATGACACAGACCATCATCACCAGTAATGCATGACATACACCATCATCACCAGTAATGCATGACAGAGACCATCATCACCAGTAATGCATGACACAGACCATCACCACCAGTAATGTATGACAACAACTATCATCACCAGTAATGTATGACACCAAACATCACCCATAATGTATGACAGACCATCATCACCAGTAATGCATGACACAGACCATCATCACCAGTAATGCATGACACAGACCATCATCACCAGTAATGTATGACACCAAACATCACCCATAATGTATGACAGACCATCATCACCAGTAATGCATGACACAGACCATCATCACCAGTAATGCATGACACAGACCATCATCACCAGTAATGCATGACACAGACCATCATCACCAGTAATGTATGACACCAAACATCACCCATAATGTATGACAGACCATCATCACCAGTAATGCATGACACAGACCATCATCACCAGTAATGCATGACACAGACCATCATCACCAGTAATGTATGACACCAAACATCACCCATAATGTATGACAGACCATCATCACCAGTATGCATGACACAGACCATCATCACCAGTAATGCATGACACAGACCATCATCACCAGTAATGTATGACACAGACCATCATCACCAGTAATGTATGACACAGACCATCATCACTAGTAATGTATGACACACACCATCATCACCAGTAATGTATGACACAGACCATCATCACCAGTAATGTATGACACAGACCATCATCACCAGTAATGTATGAAATAGAATATCATCACCAGTAATGCATGACAAAGACCATCATCCCCAGTAATGCATGACACAGACCATCATCACCAGTAATGCATAACACAGAACATCACCACCAGTCATGTATGACACAGACCATCATCACTACAAATGTATGACATACATCATATCACCAGTAATGCATGACACAGACCATCATCACCAGTAATGCATAACACAGAACATCATCACCAGTCATGTATGACACAGACCATCATCACTACAAATGTATGACATACATCATATCACCAGTAATGCATGATACAGACCATCATCACCAGTAATGCATGACACAGACCATCATCACCAGTAATGTATGGAAAAGACCATCATCACCAGCAATGTATGACACAGACCTTCATCACCAGTAATGTATGACACAGATCATCATCATCATCAGTAATATATGACACAGACCATCATCACCAGTAATGTATGACACAGAACATCCCCAGTAATGCATGACACAGACCATCATCACCAGTAATGTATGACACAGACCATCATCACCAGTAATGTATGACACAGACCATCATCACCAGTAATGTATGACACAGACCATCATCACCAGTAATGTATGACACAGACCATCATCACCAGTAATGTATGACACAGACCATCATCACCAGTAATGTATGACACAGACCATCATCACCAGTAATGCATGACACAGACCATCATCACCAGTAATGTATGACACAGACCATCATCACCAGTAATGTATGACACAGACCATCATCACCAGTAATGTATGACACAGACCATCATCACCAGTAATGCATGACACAGACCATCATCACCAGTAATGTATGGAAAAGACCATCATCACCAGCAATGTATGACACAGACCATCATCACCAGTAATGTATGACACAGATCATCATCATCATCAGTAATATATGACACAGACCATCATCACCAGTAATGTATGACACAGAACATCCCCAGTAATGCATGACACAGACCATCATCACCAGTAATGTATGACAAAACCATCATCACCAGTAATGTATGACACAGACCATCATCACCAGTAATGTATGACACAGAACATCCCCAGTAATGCATGACACAGACCATCATCACCAGTAATGTATGACAAAACCATCATCACCAGTAATGTATGACACAGACCATCATCACCAGTAATACATGACACAGACCATCATCACCAGTAATGTATGACAAAGACCATCATCACCAGTAATGTATGACACAGACCATCATCACCAGTAATGTATGACAAAGACCATCATCACCAGTAATGTATGACAAAGACCATCATCACCAGTAATGTATGACACAGACCATCATCACCAGTAATGTATGACACAGAACATCATCCCCAGTGATGCATGACACAGACCATCATCACCAGTAATGTATGACACAGACCATCATCACCAGTAATGTATGACAAACACCATCATCACCAGTAATGTATGACACAGACCATCATCACCAGTAATGTATGACACAGACCATCATCACCAGTAATGTATGACAAAGACCATCATCACCAGTAATGTATGACACAGACCATCATCACCAGTAATGTATGACAAAGACCATCATCACCAGTAATGTATGACACAGACCATCATCACCAGTAATGTATGACACAGAACATCAACCCCAGTGATGCATGACACAGACCATCATCACCAGTAATGTATGACAAAGACCATCATCACCAGTAATGTATGACAGAGACCATCATCACCAGTAATGCATGACACAGACCATCATCACCATTAATGTATGACAAAAACCATCAACCCCAGTAACGCATGACACAGACCATCATCACCAGTAATGCATGACAAAGAACATCACCAGTAATGTACGACACAGACCATCATCACCAGTAATGTATGACACAGACCATCATCACCAGTAATGTACGACACAGACCATCAACCCCAGTAACGCATGACACAGACTATCATCACCAGTAATGCATGACACAGAACATCACCAGTAATGTACGACACAGACCATCATCACCAGTAATGTATGACACAGACCATCATCATCAGTAATGTATGAAACAGACCATCATCACCAGTAATATGACACAGACCATCATCACCAGCAATGTATGACATAGACCATCATCACCAGTAATGTGACACAGACCATCAGCAGTAATGCATGAGAAAGACCATCATCAGCAGTAATGCATGACACAGACCATCATCAGCAATAATGTGACACAGACCATCATGAGCAGTAATGTGACAGACCATCATCAGTAGTAATGCATGACACAGACCATCATCAACAGTAATGTGACACAGACCAACAGCAGCAGTAATGTGACACAGATCAACAGTAATGCATGACACAGACCATCATCACCAGTAATGACACAGACCATCATCAGCATTAATATATGACACAGACCATAATCAGCAGTAATGCATGACACAGACCATCATCACCAGTAATGTGACACAGACCATCATCAGCATTAATATATGACACAGACCATCATCACCAGTAATATTACACAGACCATCATCACCAGCAATATATGACACAGACCATCATCAGCAGTAATGTATGACACAGACCATCAGCAGCAGTAATGCACGAAACAGACCGCCATCAGTCACATTACAACTTATATCTTTGATGGTCTTTCATGGTATACAAGATTTAGTTGCCAATTATTTTCCTGAACTTGTGATTGTAATGTTCTAATATCATGTTGTGAGATATTCTTCCAGGAGGAGAATGCTGCAATGTGGGTCAGTTGTTGACAATGAAGGAGGAGACATTGTACACCCCACATGGTTATAGCACAATCTGTAATTCTGAGGTGTTCTAAGCGTGTTAGTCCACCAGCAAGTGTGGTATTAAGTATGAGGTCATCGTTGATACATTCAAAGGTTTCCTGGTAAGGTTCAGGAAGGAAGGTGAGGCTCAGGTTACGTAGCTCTGGTGTGTGGGTTAATAAAGCCAGCACAACCTTAGACGAACTCACAATAACAGATGCCACCTTCAGCAGTCTCCAGGTGGGCATCTGGTATCCTTCCTCTATGTACAAGTTACATTCAATCCATTCTAAGTTGGGGGTCAATTCCATCAGCCAGGCAAGGTCCAAGGGACAATTGATGCTCTTCAGAAATCGAAGTTCCTTTAATGTGTCTCCTTGCATCTGTAGACCACTGTAAATATCACTTGCACATCCACGGAAATCTAGGTCGAGAGTGAGAGTTGTGAGAGGCTGCAGGTGAGGCAGCGAGGCAAGTGAAGACTCACATGTTATGAGAGTTGTCAAGTGTGGACATGCAACCTTGAGAAGAGAGGCTTGTGCAGGCAGGATTCTGTCCTCCCACAGGTGGGTCAGCTTGTACTGCTCCACTCCTTCTTGTGGCTGTAGAAGTTGTAGCACAGCAGAGAGCGAGCCAGCCTCCACGTACCCGCCAAATGATGTCAGGTTAGGCACATAACGCAGCAGAAGCAGGGCACTCATCATGCTCACTTGAGTCTCACTGATACATACAAAGTTTAGTGTTGCACAGCAGGAGTTGGTGGGCAGTTGGTGGGTAGCTACCTGCTCCTGGCTCTGACCCTCAACAACGATCGGATCCTTCAGTATGAGCGCTGCCAGGGCCATGTCATCCACCCTCATTGAGCCAGACACATCTACGTGTTGCAGGGAGTGGCAGTTGACCCCTAGTGTGGCTAACATGTTGCGGTCAGCCACACCAGACAACCTAACCCACTGCAGGTGACGCATCTGATTTAAAAGACGATAAAAAGTGCTGTTAACATCTGGCAAATATTTCTGATCATTCTTCATCTTGACATTACAAATGAAACCAAGTCGGGTCAGGCCTACCAGTAAGCCAAGATTCAATGTTCTATACAGGTGGAAAATTTCATCTATATAAGCGTAGCCACCTTGGGTGAGGTCAACCCAATGTGTGTTACGGTCAGCCAACAGTTCCAGAAGCATACACTTGCTGGCCATGGGCACATCATACATGTGGATACACAAGATACGTTTCAAAAGTTTCTGACGAATATTAGAATTAAGAGTTGTAAGGACATATTTGCGCTGCCGCAAACGTTCTGGTGGGCTGGCCTGGTGGTTGAGACAGCGGTGCAGCCAACGCCACACCCACTCACTACAAGTCTCCATCAGTGAGCTTATCACTCTGACAGGAGGCATCCTCCCTACTTATATGCATGTATGTACTACAAATGATAGTTACAATGTACTGTAAGTTCTGTAAGTTTTAGTAAATGACTTAGCAATGCTTCTCCTTAGCTTCTCTTCAACTGAAGTTAACAACAACACAAGATGCTGCAACACATTCTGAAAAAAGAGATATACAAAGGAAAGAATTTTTTATCATGACTAGTCATGTAACTGTCACTATAATATGATCATTACACTATCCAAGGAATACTTTACAACCACTCACTGCAATATGATCATTACACTGTCCTAGGGATACTTTACAACCAACCACTATATGATCATTACACTGTCCAAGGAATACTTTACAACCACTCACTATAATATGATCATTACACTGTCCTAGGAATACTTTACAACCACTCACTATAACATGATCATTACACTGTCCTAGGAATACTTTACAACCACTCACTATAATATGATCATTACACTGTCCTAGGAATACTTTACAACCACTCACTATAACATGATCATTACACTGTCCAAGGAATACTTTACAACCACTCACTATAATATGATCATTACACTGTCCAAGGAATACTTTACAACCACTCACTATAATATGATCATTACACTGTCCAAGGAATACTTTACAACCACTCACTATAACATGATCATTACACTGTCCAAGGAATACTTTACAACCACTCACTATAATATGATCATTACACTGTCCTAGGAATACTTTACAACCACTCACTATAACATGATCATTACACTGTCCTAGGAATACTTTACAACCACTCACTATAATATGATCATTACACTGTCCTAGGAATACTTTACAACCACTCACTATAACATGATCATTACACTGTCCAAGGAATACTTTACAACCACTCACTATAATATGATCATTACACTGTCCAAGGAATACTTTACAACCACTCACTATAATATGATCATTACACTGTCCTAGGAATACTTTACAACCACTCACTATAACATGATCATTACACTGTCCTAGGAATACTTTACAACCACTCACTATAATATGATCATTACACTGTCCTAGGAATACTTTACAACCACTCACTATAACATGATCATTACACTGTCCAAGGAATACTTTACAACCACTCACTATAATATGATCATTACACTGTCCAAGGAATACTTTACAACCACTCACTATAACATGATCATTACACTGTCCTAGGAATACTTTACAACCACTCACTATAACATGATCATTACACTGTCCAAGGAATACTTTACAACCACTCACTATAATATGATCATTACACTGTCCAAGGAATACTTTACAACCACTCACTATAATATGATCATTACACTGTCCAAGGAATACTTTACAACCACTCACTATAATATGATCATTACACTGTCCTAGGAATACTTTACAACCACTCACTATAATATGATCATTACACTGTCCTAGGAATACTTTACAACCACTCACTATAACATGATCATTACACTGTCCTAGGAATACTTTACAACCACTCACTATAACATGATCATTACACTGTCCTAGGAATACTTTACAACCACTCACTATAATATGATCATTACACTGTCCAAGGAATACTTTACAACCACTCACTATAATATGATCATTACACTGTCCTAGGAATACTTTACAACCACTCACTATAACATGATCATTACACTGTCCTAGGAATACTTTACAACCACTCACTATAATATGATCATTACACTGTCCTAGGAATACTTTACAACCACTCACTATAATATGATCATTACACTGTCCAAGGAATACTTTACAACCACTCACTATAATATGATCATTACACTATCCTAGGAATACTTTACAACCACTCACTATAATATGATTATTACACTGTCCTAAGAATATTTTACAACCACTCATTACCATGTGCAAATTAACAACATTACAACAATCAGTTAAACCATATATGCCACCTGCTTCTTCCTAACATTACAACGATTAGTTAAGCTATTATTACTAACATTATACAATCATTAGTCATCATTACCAACATTACAACCATCAGTTAAGTCATCTATATAATCTACCCAAGCTGGCTGGCAATTTAGGTTTTAATCCTATCCAGTACTATCATTGTCAAGTTATGAGCAGCAAGAATCAAAATATCTTAAAGACTTGTAGAAGACAGCCATGATATTGTGAGGCCAAATATCTGGCCCAGTCATGATATTGTGAGGCCAAATATCTGGCCCTTCATGATGCTATTCAGGGATCTATCCTTCCTGAATCTCATCACAACTGCTCACACTCCCTGATCCTATACTATCCCAGCCCAGAACATTTACTTTCAACACCACACGATTACTTCATCGTGACACAATTATTCTCAAGGCCTCATCCACATATGGTTAACCTTACCCTACCTAAATATATTTTCTGGTGTTAAACCAGCTGCATTTTCTTTACAAATCAATGTACATCAGTATCACCCAAGGGTCAGGAAGGTAGTGTACATCAGTAGCAACCAGGGGTCAGGAAGGTAGTGTACATCAGTAGCAGCCAGGGGTCAGGAAGGTACAGTGTACATCAGTAGCAACCAGGGGTCAGGAAGGTAAAGTGTACATCAGTAGCAGCCAGGGGTCAGGAAGGTAGTGTACATCAGTAGCAACCAGGGGTCTGGAAGGTACAGTGTACATCAGTAGCAGCCAGGGGTCCGGAAGGTACAGTGTACATCAGTAGCAGCCAGGGGTCCGGAAGGTACAGTGTACATCAGTAGCAGCCAGGGGTCAGGAAGGTACAGTGTACATCAGTAGCAGCCAGGGGTCCGGAAGGTACAGTGTACATCAGTAGCAACCAGGGGTCCGGAAGGTACAGTGTACATCAGTAGCAGCCAGGGGTCCGGAAGGTACAGTGTACATCAGTAGCAACCAGGGGTCCGGAAGGTACAGTGTACATCAGTAGCAGCCAGGGGTCAGGAAGGTAGTGTACATCAGTAGCAGCCAGGGGTCCGGAAGGTACAGTGTACATCAGTAGCAGCCAGGGGTCAGGAAGGTAGTGTACATCAGTAGCAGCCAGGGGTCAGGAAGGTACAGTGTACATCAGTAGCAGCCAGGGGTTCGGAAGGTACAGTGTACATCAGTAGCAGCCAGGGGTCAGGAAGGTAGTGTACATCAGTAGCAGCCAGGGGTCCGGAAGGTACAGTGTACATCAGTAGCAGCCAGGGGTCAGGAAGGTAGTGTACATCAGTAGCAGCCAGGGGTCAGGAAGGTAGTGTACATCAGTAGCAGCCAGGGGTCGGAAGGTACAGTGTACATCAGTAGCAGCCAGGGGTCAGGAAGGTACAGTGTACATCAGTAGCAGCTAGGGGTCAGGAAGGTATAGTGTACATCAGTAGCAGCCAGGGGTCAGGAAGGTACAGTGTACATCAGTAGCAGCCAGGGGTCCGGAAGGTACAGTGTACATCAGTAGCAACCAGGGGTCCGGAAGGTACAGTGTACATCAGTAGCAGCCAGGGGTCCGGAAGGTACAGTGTACATCAGTAGCAGCCAGGGGTCAGGAAGGTAGTGTACATCAGTAGCAGCCAGGGGTCCGGAAGGTACAGTGTACATCAGTAGCAGCCAGGGGTCCGGAAGGTACAGTGTACATCAGTAGCAGCCAGGGGTCAGGAAGGTACAGTGTACATCAGTAGCAGCCAGGGGTCAGGAAGGTACAGTGTACATCAGTAGCAGCCAGGGGTCCGGAAGGTACAGTGTACATCAGTAGCAGCCAGGGGTCAGGAAGGTACAGTGTACATCAGTAGCAGCCAGGGGTCAGGAAGGTACAGTGTACATCAGTAGCAGCCAGGGGTCAGGAAGGTACAGTGTACATCAGTAGCAGCCAGGGGTCAGGAAGGTAGTGTACATCAGTAGCAGCCAGGGGACAGGAAGGTACAGTGTACATCAGTAGCAGGCAGGGATCAGGAAGGTAGTGTACATCAGTAGCAGCCAGGGGTCCGGAAAGTATAGTGTACATCAGTAGCAACCAGGGATCAGGAATGTACAGTGTACATCAGTAGCAGGCAGGGATCAGGAAGGTAGTGTACATCAGTAGCAGCCAGGGGTCAGGAAAGTATAGTGTACATCAGTAGCAATCAGGGGTCAGGAATGTACAGTGTACATCAGTAGCAGGCAGGGGTCAGGAATGTACAATGTACATCAGTAGCAACCAGGGGTCAGGAAGGTACAGTGTACATCAGTAGCAGCCAGGGGTCAGGAATGTACAGTGTACATCAGTAGCAGGCAGGGGTCAGGAATGTACAATGTACATCAGTAGCAGCCAGGGGTCCGAAAGGTACAGTGTACATCAGTAGCAGCCAGGGGTCAGGAAGGTACAGTGTACATCAGTAGCAGCCAGGGGTCAGGAAGGTAGTGTACATCAGTAGCAGCCAGGGGTCAGGAAGGTAGTGTACATCAGTAGCAGCCAGGGGTCAGGAAGGTACAGTGTACATCAGTAGCAGCCAGGGGTCAGGAATGTACAGTGTACATCAGTAGCAGCCAGGGGTCTGGAATGTACAGTGTACATCAGTAGCAGCCAGGGATCAGGAATGTACAGTGTACATCAGTAGCAGCCAGGGGTCCGGAAGGTAAAGTGTACATCAGTAGCAGCCAGGGGTCTGGAATGTACAGTGTACATCAGTAGCAGCCAGGGGTCAGGAATGTACAGTGTACATCAGTAGCAGCCAGGGGTCAGGAAGGTAAAGTGTACATCAGTAGCAGCCAGGGGTCAGGAAGGTAGTGTACATCAGTAGCAGCCAGGGGTCTGGAATGTACAGTGTGCATCAGTAGCAGCCAGGGGTCTGGAATGTACAGTGTACATCAGTAGCAGCCAGGGGTCAGGAAAGTATAGTGTACATCAGTAGCAGCCAGGGGTCAGGAAGGTAGTGTACATCAGTAGCAGCCAGGGGTCTGGAATGTACAGTGTACATCAGTAGCAGCCAGGGGTCAGGAAAGTATAGTGTACATCAGTAGCAGCCAGGGGTCAGGAAAGTATAGTGTACATCAGTAGCAGGCAAGGTTCAGGAAAGTACAGTATACATCAGTGGCAGCCAGGGGTCAGGAATGTACAGTGTACATCAGTGGCAGCCAGGGGTCCATAATGGAGGAGAGAGTGAGTAATGTGATTAAGGCTTGGCACAGAGTGGCACAGGTTCCTGGGCACTAAGCCAACTCCACCCACCACACACACACAGTGCCTCCAACTTCCTGGTTCACTAACATTAACAAACTTCATATTCCTAAACATCTTTCAACAAACTAAAATAAATCATTTACTTCCTATAAGAAGGTAACAGACAATTCTACACCATAAAGATTAAAATGAATTACGTCAGGACCTGGTTGTTTTGTACAATCAACAGCTCTCTCTCTCTCTCTCTCTCTCTCTCTCTCTCTCTCTCACACACACACACACACACACACACACACATACACACACCTGTTAAGCAGACAAAAATATACAACCTGGAAGTAATGCAAAAACTCTAAACACACAAAACTGATGGATTGTAGGAAATCAATTATGCTTCAAAGAACTTGAACTCTCACAATGGAGAGAGAAATACAAGACAATATGAAGTGTACAGTCTACAGTGATAATGAGAGAAATACATGACAATATGAACTGTACAGTCCAGAAAGATAACATGAGAAATACATGACAATAAGAACTCTACACATCAGAATGATAAGAGAAATACATGACAATATGAACTGTACAGTCCAGAATGATAACATGAGAAATACATGACAATATGAACTGTACCGTCCAGAATGATAACATGAGAAATACATGACAATATGAACTGTACAGTCCAGAATGATAACAAGAGAAATACTTTTATTCTTATTTTTATTTTGCTTTGTCGCTGTCACCTGCGTTTGCGAGGTAGCGCAAGGAAACAGACGAAAGAGATGGCCCAACCCACCCCCACACACATGTATATACATATACGGCCACACCCACAAATATACATACCCATACATCTCAATGTACACATATATATACACACACAGACACATACATATATACACATGCACACGTCACACTGTCTGCCTTTATTCATTCCCATCGCCACCTCGCCACACATGGAATAACATTCCCCTCCCCCCTCATGTGTGCGAGGTAGCGCTAGGAAAAGACAACAAAGGCCCCATTCGTTCACACTCAGTCTCCAGCTGTCATGCAATAATGCCCGAAACCACAGGTCCCTTTCCATATCCAGGCCCCACAGAACTTTCAATGGTTTACCCCAGACGCTTCACATGCCCTGATTCAATCCACTGACAGCACGTCAACCCCGGTATACCACATCGATCCAATTCACTCTATTCCTTGCCCGCCTTTCACCCTTCTGCATGTTCACGCCCCGATCACTCAAAATCTTATTCACTCCATCTTTCCACCTCCAATTTGGTCTCCCACTTCTCCTCGTTCCCTCCACCTCCGAGACATATATCCTCTTGGTCAATCTTTCCTCACTCATTCTCTCCATGTGCCCAAACCATTTCAAAACACTCTCTTCTGTTCTCTCAACCACGCTCTTTTTATTTCCACACATCTCTCTTACCCTTACATTACTTACTCGATTAAACCACCTCACACCACATATTGTCCTCAAACATCTCATTTCCAGCACATCCACCCTCCTGCGCACAACTCTATCCATAGCCCACGCCTCGCAACAATACAACATTGTTGGAACCACTATTCCTTCAAACATAGCCATTTTTGCTTTCGGAGATAATGTTCTCGACTTCTAAACATTCTTCAAGGCTCCCAGGATTTTCGCGCCCTCCCCAACACTATGATTCACGTCTGCTTCCATGGTTCCATCTGCTGCCAGATCCACTCCCAGAAATACATGACAATATGAACTGTACAGTCCAGAATGATAAAAGAAATACATGACAATATGAACTGTACAGTCCAGAATGATAATGAGAGAAATACACGACAATATGAACTGTACAGTCCAGAATGATAACAAGAGAAATACACGTCAATATGAACTGTACAGTCCACAATGATAATGAGAGAAATACATGACAATATGAACTGTACGGTCCAGAATGATAAGAAAAATACATGACAATATGAACTGTACAGTCCAGAATGATAACGAGAAATACATGACAACATGAACAGTACAGTCTAGAACAATAATGATAGAAATACATGACAATATGACCTGTACATTCTAGAATGATAATGAGAGAAATACATGACAATATGAACTGTATTGACTAAAATGGTTACGAGAGAAATATATGACAATATGACCTGTACATTCTAGAATGATGAGAGAAATAAATGACAATATAAACTGTACATTCTAGAATGATAATGAGAGAAATAAATGACAATATGAACTGTACAGTCTAGAATGATAATGAGAGATATACATGACAATATGAACTGTACAGACTAAAAATGATAACGAGAGAAATAAATGACAATATGAACTGTACAGTCTAGAATGATAATGAGAGATATACATGACAATATGAACTGTACAGACTAAAGATGATAACAAGAGAAATACAAGACAATAAGAACTGTACAGTCTAGAATCATAACGTGAGAAATACACGACAAAAAGAACTGTACAGTCTAGAATGATAACAAGAGAAATACATGATAATAAGAACTGTGCAGTCTACAATGATAACAAGAGGAATACATGACACTAAGAACTGTACAGTCTAGAATGATGAGAGAAACACATTATAATATGACCTGTACATTCTAGAATGATAATGAGAGAAATACATGACAATATGAACTGTACAAGCTAGAATGGTTATGAGAGAAATACATGACAATATGACGTGTACATTCTAGAATAATAATGAGAGAAATACATGACAATATGAACTGTACAGTCTAGGATGATAACAAAAGAAATACATGATAATATGAACTTTTTTTTTGCACATTCTAGAAAGATAATGAGAGAAATACATGACAATATGAACTGTACAGTCTAGAATGGTTATGAGAGAAATACGTGACAATACGACCTGTACATTCTAGAATGATAATGAGAGAAATACATGACAATATGAACTGTACAGTCTAGAATAATAACGAGAAAAATACATGACAATAAGAACTGTACAGTCTAGAAAGATAATGAGAGAAATACATGACAATATGAACTGTACAGTCTAGAATGATAATGAGAGAAATACATGACAATAAGAACTGTACAGTCAAGAATGACAAGTGAAATACATGACAATATGAACTGTACAGTCTAGAACGATAATGAGAGAAATACATGACAAAATGAACTGTACAGTCTAGAATGATAATGAAAGAAATACATGACAATAAGAACTGTACAGTCCAGAATGATAATGAGAGAAATACATGACAATAAGAACTGTACAGTCTAGAATGATTACGAGACAAATACATGACAATAAGATTGTACAGTCTAGAATGATAATGAGAGAAATACATGACAATATGAACTATAGCATCAGATTGGAGAAGAGCAGTGTGGTTTCAGAAGTGGTAGAGGATGTGTGGATCAGGTGTTTGCTTTGAAGAATGTATGTGAGAAATACTTAGAAAAGCAAATGGATTTGTATGTAGCATTTATGGATCTGGAGAAGGCATACGATAGAGTTGATAGAGATGCTCTGTGGAAGGTATTAAGAATATATGGTGTGGGAGGCAAGTTGTTAGAAGCAGTGAAAAGTTTTTATTGAGGTTGAAAGGCATGTGTATGTGTAGGAAGAGAGGAAAGTGATTGGTTCTCAGTGAATGTAGGTTTGCGGCAGGGATGTGTGATGTCTCCATGGTTGTTTAATTTGTTTATGGATGGGGTTGTTAGGGAGGTGAATGCAAGAGTTTTGGAAAGAGGGGCAAGAATGAAGTCTGTTGTGGATGAGAGAGCTTGGGAAGTGAGTCAGTTGATGTTCGCTGATGATACAGTGCTGGTGGCTGATTCATGTGAGAAACTGCAGAAGCTGGTGACTGAGTTTGGTAAAGTGTGTGAAAGAAGAAAGTTAAGAGTAAATGTGAATAAGAGCAAGGTTATTAGGTACAGTAGGGTTGAGGGTCAAGTCAATTGGGAGGTAAGTTTGCATGGAGAAAAACTGGAGAAAGTAAAGTGTTTTAGATATCTGGGAGTGGATCTGGCAGCAGATAGAACCATGGAAGCGGAAGTGAATCACAGGGTGGGGGAAGGGGCGAAAATCCTGGGAGCCTTGAAGAATGTGTGGAAGTCGAGAACATTATCTCCGAAAGCAAAAATGGCTATGTTTGAAGGAATAGTGGTTCCAACAATGTTGTATGATTGCGAGGCGTGGGCTATGGATAGAGTTGTGCGCATGAGGGTGGATGTGCTGGAAATGAGATGTTTGAGGACAATGTGTGGTGTGAGGTGGTTTGATCGAGTAAGTAATGTAAGGGTAAGAGAGATGTGTGGAAATAAAAAGAGCGTGGTTGAGAGAGCAGAAGAGGGTGATTTGAAATGGTTTGGGCACATGGAGAGAATGAGTGAGGAAAGATTGACCAAGAGGATATATGTGTCGGAGGTGGAGGGAACGAGGAGAAGTGGGAGACCAAATTGGAGGTGGAAAGATGGAGTGAAAAAGATTTTGTGTGATCGGGGTCTGAATATGCAGGAGGGTGAAAGGCAGGCAAGGAATAGAGTGAATTGGATCGATGTGGTATACCGGGGTTGACGTGCTGTCAGTGGATTGAATCAGGGCACGTGAAGCGTCTCGGGTAAACCATGGAAAGCTGTGTAGGTATGTATATTTTGCGTGTGTGGACGTATGTATATACATGTGTATGGGGGTGGGTTGGGCCATTTCTTTCGTCTGTTTCCTTGCGCTACCTCGCAAACACAGGAGACAGCGACAAAGCAAAAAAAAAAAAAAAATATATATATATTATCCCTGGGGATATGGGAGAAAGAATACTTCCCACGCATTCCTTACGTGTCGTAGAAGGCGACTAAAGGGGACGGGAGCTAGGGGCCAGAAATCCTCCCCTCGTATTTTAACTTTCTAAAATGGGAAACAGAAGGAGTCACACGGGGAGTGCTCATCCTCTTCAAAGGCTCAAATTGGGGTGTCTATATGTGTGTGGATGTAACCAAGATGTGAAAAAAGGATAGGTAGTATGTTTGAGGAAAGGAACCTGGATGTTTTGGCTCTGAGTGAAACGTAGCTTAAGGGTAAAGGGGAAGAGCGGTTTGGGAATGTCTTGGGAGTAAAGTCAGGGGTTAGTGAGAGGACAAGAGCAAGGGAAGGAGTAGCACTACTCCTGAAACAGGAGTTGTGAGAGTATGTGATAGAATGTAAGAAAGTAAATTCTACATTAATATGGGTAAAACTGAAAGTTGATGGAGAGAGATGGGTGATTATTGGTGCATATGCACCTGGGCATGAGAAGAAAGATCATGAGAGGCAAGTGTTTTGGGAGCAGCTGAATGAGTGTGTTAGTGGTTTTGATGCACAAGACCGGGTTCTGGTGATGGGTGATTTGAATGCAAAGGTGAGTAATGTGGCAGTTGAGGGAATAATTGGTATACATGGGGTGTTCAGTGTTGTAAATGGAAATGGTGAAGAGCTTGTAGATTTATGTGCTGAAAAAGGACTGGCGACTGGAAATACCTGGTTTAAAAAGCGAGATATACAAAAGTATACGTATGTAAGTAGGAGAGATGGCCAGAGAGCGTTATTGGATTACGTGTTAATTGACAGGCGCGCCAAAGAGAGACTTTTGGATGTTAATGTACTGAGAAGTGCAACTGGAGGGATGTCTGATCATTATCTTGTGGAGGCTAAGGTGAAGATTTGTATGGGTTTTCAGAAAAGAAGAGAGAATGTTGGGGTGAAGAGGGTGGTGAGAGTAAGTGAGCTTGGGAAGGAGACCTGTGTGAAGAAGTACCAGGAGAGACTGAGTACAGAAGGGAAAAAGGTGAGAACAAAGGAGGTAAGGGGAGTGGGGGAGGAATGGGATCTATTTAGGGAAGCAGTGATGGCTTGCACAAAAGATGCTTGTGGCATGAGAAGCGTGGGAGGTGGGTTGATTAGAAAGGGTAGTGAGTGGTGGGATGAAGAAGTAAGATTATTAGTGAAAGAGAAGAGAGGCATTTGGACGATTTTTGCAGGGAAAAAATGCAAATGAGTGGGAGATGTATAAAAGAAAGAGACAGGAGGTCAAGAGAAAGGTGCAAGAGGTGAAAAAGAGGGCAAATGAGAGTTGGGGAGAGAGAGTATCATTAAATTTAGGGAGAATTAAAAGATGTTCTGGAAGGAGGTAAATAAAGTGCGTAAGACAAGGGAGCAAATGGGAACTTCAGTGAAGGGGGCTAATGGGGAGGTGATAACAAGTAGTGGTGATGTGAGAAGGAGATGGAGTGAGTATTCTGAAGGTTTGTTGAATGTGTTTGATGATAGAGTGGCAGATATAGGGTGTTTTGGTCGAGGTGGTGTCCAAAGTGAGAGGGTTAGGGAAAATGATTTGGTAAACAGAGAAGAGGTAGTAAAAGCTTTGCGGAAGATGAAAGCCAGCAAGGCAGCTGGTTTGGATGGCATTGCAGTGGAATCTATTAAAAAAGGGGGTGACTGTATTGTTGACTGGTTGGTAAGGTTATTCAATGTATGTATGACCCATGGTGAGGTGCCTGAGGATTGGCGGAATGAGTGCATAGTGCTATTGTACAAAGGCAAAGGGGATAAGAGTGAGTGCTCAAATTAGAGGTATAAGTTTGTTGAGTATTCCTGGTAAATTATATGGGAGGGTATTGATTGAGAGGGTGAAGGCATGTACAGAGCATCAGATTGGGGAAGAGCAGTTTGGTTTCAGAAGTGGTAGAGGATGTGTGGATCAGGTGTTTGCTTTGAAGAATGTATGTGAGAAATACTTAGAAAAGCAAATGGATTTGTATGTAGCATTTATGGATCTGGAGAAGGCATATGATAGAGTTGATAGAGATGCTCTGTGGAAGGTACTAAGAATATATGGTGTGGGAGGCAACTTGTTAGAAGCAGTGAAAAGTTTTTATCAGAGGATGTAAGGCATGTGTACGTGTAGGAAGAGAGGAAAGTGATTGGTTCTCAGTGAATGTAGGTTTGCGGCAGGGGTGTGTGATGTCTCCATGGTTGTTTAATTTGTTTTTGGATGGGGTTGTTAGGGAGGTGAATGCAAGAGTTTTGGAAAGAGGGGCAAGTATGAAGTCTGTTGGGGATGAGAGAGCTTGGGAAGTGAGTCAGTTGTTGTTCGCTGATGATACAGCGCTGGTGGCTGATTCATGTGAGAAACTGCAGAAGCTGGTGACTGAGTTTGGTAAAGTGTGTGAAAGAAGAAAGCTAAGAGTAAATGTGAATAAGAGCAAGGTTATTAGGTACAGTGGGGTTGAGGGTCAAGTCAATTGGGAGGTAAGTTTGAATGGAGAAAAACTGGAGGAAGTAAAGTGTTTTAGATATCTGGGAGTGGATCTGGCAGCGGATGAACCACTGGAAGCGGAAGTGAATCATAGGGTGGGGAGAGGGGGCGAAAATCCTGGGAGCCTTGAAGAATGTGTGGAAGTCGAGAACATTATCTCCGAAAGCAAAAATGGCTATGTTTGAAGGAATAGTGGTTCCAACAATGTTGTATGGTTGCGAGGCGTGGGCTATCGATAGAGTTGTGCGCAGGAGGGTGGATGTGCTGGAAATGAGATGTCTGAGGACAATATGTGGTGTGAGGTGGTTTGATCGAGTAAGTAATGTAAGGGTAAGAGAGATGTGTGGAAATAAAAAGAGCGTGGTTGAGAGAGCAGAAGAGGGTGTTTTGAAATGGTTTGGGCACATGGAGAGAATGAGTGAGGAAAGATTGACCAAGAGGATATATGTGTCGGAGGTGGAGGGAACGAGGAGAAGTGGGAGACCAAATTGGAGGTGGAAAGATGGAGTGAAAAAGATTTTGTGTGATCGGGGTCTGAACATGCAGGAGGGTGAAAGGCAGGCAAGGAATAGAGTGAATTGGATCGATGTGGTATACCGGGGTCGACGTGCTGTCAGTGGATTGAATCAGGGCACGTGAAGCGTCTCGGGTAAACCATGGAAAGCTGTGTAGGTATGTATATTTTGCGTGTGTGGACGTATGTATATACATGTGTATGGGGGTGGGTTGGGCCATTTCTTTCGTCTGTTTCCTTGCGCTACCTCGCAAACACAGGAGACAGCGACAAAGCAAAAAAAAAAAAAAAAATATATATATATTATCCCTGGGGATATGGGAGAAAGAATACTTCCCACGCATTCCTTACGTGTCGTAGAAGGCGACTAAAGGGGACGGGAGCTAGGGGCCAGAAATCCTCCCCTCGTATTTTAACTTTCTAAAATGGGAAACAGAAGGAGTCACACGGGGAGTGCTCATCCTCTTCAAAGGCTCAGATTGGGGTGTCTATATGTGTGTGGATGTAACCAAGATGTGAAAAAAGGATAGGTAGTATGTTTGAGGAAAGGAACCTGGATGTTTTGGCTCTGAGTGAAACGTAGCTTAAGGGTAAAGGGGAAGAGCGGTTTGGGAATGTCTTGGGAGTAAAGTCAGGGGTTAGTGAGAGGACAAGAGCAAGGGAAGGAGTAGCACTACTCCTGAAACAGGAGTTGTGAGAGTATGTGATAGAATGTAAGAAAGTAAATTCTACATTAATATGGGTAAAACTGAAAGTTGATGGAGAGAGATGGGTGATTATTGGTGCATATGCACCTGGGCATGAGAAGAAAGATCATGAGAGGCAAGTGTTTTGGGAGCAGCTGAATGAGTGTGTTAGTGGTTTTGATGCACAAGACCGGGTTCTGGTGATGGGTGATTTGAATGCAAAGGTGAGTAATGTGGCAGTTGAGGGAATAATTGGTATACATGGGGTGTTCAGTGTTGTAAATGGAAATGGTGAAGAGCTTGTAGATTTATGTGCTGAAAAAGGACTGGCGACTGGAAATACCTGGTTTAAAAAGCGAGATATACAAAAGTATACGTATGTAAGTAGGAGAGATGGCCAGAGAGCGTTATTGGATTACGTGTTAATTGACAGGCGCGCCAAAGAGAGACTTTTGGATGTTAATGTACTGAGAAGTGCAACTGGAGGGATGTCTGATCATTATCTTGTGGAGGCTAAGGTGAAGATTTGTATGGGTTTTCAGAAAAGAAGAGAGAATGTTGGGGTGAAGAGGGTGGTGAGAGTAAGTGAGCTTGGGAAGGAGACCTGTGTGAAGAAGTACCAGGAGAGACTGAGTACAGAAGGGAAAAAGGTGAGAACAAAGGAGGTAAGGGGAGTGGGGGAGGAATGGGATCTATTTAGGGAAGCAGTGATGGCTTGCACAAAAGATGCTTGTGGCATGAGAAGCGTGGGAGGTGGGTTGATTAGAAAGGGTAGTGAGTGGTGGGATGAAGAAGTAAGATTATTAGTGAAAGAGAAGAGAGGCATTTGGACGATTTTTGCAGGGAAAAAATGCAAATGAGTGGGAGATGTATAAAAGAAAGAGACAGGAGGTCAAGAGAAAGGTGCAAGAGGTGAAAAAGAGGGCAAATGAGAGTTGGGGAGAGAGAGTATCATTAAATTTAGGGAGAATTAAAAGATGTTCTGGAAGGAGGTAAATAAAGTGCGTAAGACAAGGGAGCAAATGGGAACTTCAGTGAAGGGGGCTAATGGGGAGGTGATAACAAGTAGTGGTGATGTGAGAAGGAGATGGAGTGAGTATTCTGAAGGTTTGTTGAATGTGTTTGATGATAGAGTGGCAGATATAGGGTGTTTTGGTCGAGGTGGTGTCCAAAGTGAGAGGGTTAGGGAAAATGATTTGGTAAACAGAGAAGAGGTAGTAAAAGCTTTGCGGAAGATGAAAGCCAGCAAGGCAGCTGGTTTGGATGGCATTGCAGTGGAATCTATTAAAAAAGGGGGTGACTGTATTGTTGACTGGTTGGTAAGGTTATTCAATGTATGTATGACCCATGGTGAGGTGCCTGAGGATTGGCGGAATGAGTGCATAGTGCTATTGTACAAAGGCAAAGGGGATAAGAGTGAGTGCTCAAATTAGAGGTATAAGTTTGTTGAGTATTCCTGGTAAATTATATGGGAGGGTATTGATTGAGAGGGTGAAGGCATGTACAGAGCATCAGATTGGGGAAGAGCAGTTTGGTTTCAGAAGAGGTAGAGGATGTGTGGATCAGGTGTTTGCTTTGAAGAATGTATGTGAGAAATACTTAGAAAAGCAAATGGATTTGTATGTAGCATTTATGGATCTGGAGAAGGCATATGATAGAGTTGATAGAGATGCTCTGTGGAAGGTACTAAGAATATAATGGTGTGGGAGGCAACTTGTTAGAAGCAGTGAAAAGTTTTTATCAAGGATGTAAGGCATGTGTACGTGTAGGAAGAGAGGAAAGTGATTGGTTCTCAGTGAATGGAGGTTTGCGGCAGGGGTGTGTGATGTCTCAATGGTTGTTTAATTTGTTTTTGGATGGGGTTGTTAGGGAGGTGAATGCAAGAGTTTTGGAAAGAGGGGCAAGTATGAAGTCTGTTGGGGATGAGAGAGCTTGGGAAGTGAGTCAGTTGTTGTTCGCTGATGATACAGCGCTGGTGGCTGATTCATGTGAGAAACTGCAGAAGCTGGTGACTGAGTTTGGTAAAGTGTGTGAAAGAAGAAAGCTCAGAGTAAATGTGAATAAGAGGAAGGTTATTAGGTACAGTGGGGTTGAGGGTCAAGTCAATTGGGAGGTAAGTTTGAATGGAGAAAAACTGGAGGAAGTAAAGTGTTTTAGATATCTAGGAGTGGATCTGGCAGCGGATGGAACCACTGAAGCGGAAGTAAATCATAGGGTGGGAGAGGGGGCAAAAATCCTGGGAGCCTTGAAGAATGTGTGGAAGTCGAGAACATTATCTCCGAAAGCAAAAATGGCTATGTTTGAAGGAATAGTGGTTCCAACAATGTTGTATGGTTGCGAGGCGTGGGCTATCGATAGAGTTGTGCGCAGGAGGGTGGATGTGCTGGAAATGAGATGTCTGAGGACAATATGTGGTGTGAGGTGGTTTGATCGAGTAAGTAATGTAAGGGTATGAGAGATGTGTGGAAATAAAAAGAGCATGGTTGAGAGAGCAGAAGAGGGTGTTTTGAAATGGTTTGGGCACATGGAGAGAATGAGTGAGGAAAGATTGACCAAGAGGATATATGTGTCAGAGGTGGAGGGAACGAGGAGAAGTGGGAGACCAAATTGGAGGTGGAAAGATGGAGTGAAAAAGATTTTGAGTGATCGGGGCCTGAACATGCAGGAGGGTGAAAGACGGGCAAGGAATAGAGTGAATTGGATCGATATGGTATACCGGGGTCGACATGCTGTCAATGGATTGAATCAGGGCATGTGAAGCATCTGGGGTAAACCATGGAAAGTTCTGTGGGCCTGGATGTGGAAAGGGAGCTGTGGTTTCAGGCATTATTGCATGACAGCTAGAGACTGAGTGTGAACGAATGGGGCCTTTGTTGTCTTTTCCTAGCGCTACCTCGCACACATGATGGGGGAGGGGGATGTTATTCTACGTGTGGCGAGGTGGCGATGGGAATGAATAAAGGCAGACAGTGTGAATTGTGTGCATGTGTATATATGTATGTGTCTGTGGGTGTATATATATGTGTACATTGAGATGTATGGGTATGTATATTTGCATGTGTGGATGTGTATGTATATACATGTGTATGGGGGTGGGTTGGGCCACTTCTTTCATCTGTCTCCTTGCGCTACCTCGCAAACGCGGGAGACAGCAACAAAGCAAAATAAAAAATATTAATAAATAATGAAGTGTACAGTCTAGAATGATAATGAGAGAAATACATGACAATATGAACTGTAGAGTCTAGAATGATAATGAGAGAAATACATGACAATATGAATTGTATAGTCTTGAATGATAACGAGAGAAATACATGACAGGCAGAACGTAACATAGTGCATTACAAGAGTCTTTAATGCTGATTTCTTTACAGACTAAATACTTTGTTTCACCAAGACAGTGAAAATGACGTGGGCATATATTTTTTCTTTTAAGTGGGTCCTGATCACAGAAAAATTGTGATTCCCTTTTTTGGAAGACATCATCACAGTCCAGAATGATAACGAGAGAAATACATGACATGAATTCCATTCTTTAACAGCTGTATGATAAAAGGTATGAGCTGCAGTTCCCTTGGCTCTTGTTACACAAAAAATAAACTCACTATGTCTAGTCCCAATTGATTGGTTATTTACTACCCTATGAAGATTTCCTGTAAAATATGTGGGCCCTTTGTTGTTGTATATGCTAAAGTCATGATTCAGTTTTATTTGCTTAACCCTATTCTCACACTTAACATGTTTCCTTTCTCCTTTCTGGAGCTGTGGAGTCTTCTCCTAGAATGAATCTAATAATTTTGTTCTAACAAAGAGCTACTCCTAGAATGAATCTAATAATTTTGTTCTAACAAATTTGTAGCTGTTTTTTGGATCCACTGCTTACTCCAGAATACCAAGAAGAACATGCATAATCAAAATGAGGTTGAATTAAAGAAGAATATAAGGTTCTTTTAATTTTCTGATCATAGCCATTTGCTTATCTGTATAAAAATTCTAAGCTTGCATTTATTGACTTGATTATGAACTGACAGTTTAACTCCCCAGAGGAACAATGGTCCAAATAAATTCCTACATGCTTCACTGACTGTAATCCTTTTATTACCTGACCATTACATGTCACTGCAAAATTATTTACCTTCTCCAGTTTTCTTTTAGATTCTACTATCATAACTTCAGTTTTTCCTAAGTGAAGAGACAGTTTGTTATTAATCATCCAATTATCATATGATTCAAGTTCTTTTCCTAATCTATATGAGATAACATTAGCATCCTTGTGCAATACAATCAGAATATTGTCATCAGCATAAAGAAGTTGGCATGAGACACTAATCTTCATGTCATTTACATAGCATGAAAATAATAGTGGTCCTAAACTATGAAGTGTACATTCTAGAATGATAACGAGAGAAATACAGGACAATATGAACTGGACATTCTAGAATGATAACAAGAGAAATACATGACAATAAAAACTGTACAGTCTAGAATGATAATGAGAGAAATACATGACAATATGAACTGTACAGTCTAGAATGATAACGAGAGAAATACATGACAATATGACCTGTACAGTCTAGAATGATGATGAGAGAAATACATGACAAAATGAACTGTACAGTTTAGAACGATAACGAAAGAAATACATGACAACATGAACCCAAAAAATCAAGGCTCAAAAATTGATAAAATTATGCTGATTTTATATCATTTTATTATGAAATCAGTATGAGACTATATAGAGATTTTATACTATTGATAAAACCAGTAAATTGAATTTAGTGAATTTATAAAATACCTTGATCTGTTCCATACATATGTTATATACACTAATCACGATTAAAGAGTAAAAGTACTCAAAACATGTCAAAACAACATACTAAATACTAATGAGATAGTTCAGCCTGTTTTTAGGCTACAACTTCATTACTACAAGGGGAAACTTTAGCAACTAAATGAAAATCATATTCAGGTGTTTTGATTTAATCAACACTGAAAATGTTGACTCATGAAGCCATGCTCATGGAAATACCAGCAACCCATACATCACATGCAGAATGATCATCATCATGGTGGACATCACATGCAGAATGATCCTCATCATGGTGGACATCATATACAGAATGATCATCATCATGGTGTACATCATGTGCAGAATGATCATCATCATGGTGTACATCATGTGCAGAATGATCATCATGGTGTACATCACATGCAGAATTATCATCATCATGGTGTACATCATGTGCAGAATGATCATCATGGTGAACATCACATGCAGAATGATCATTATCATGGGGTACATCACATGCAAAATGATCATCATCATGTACATCAATGCAGAATGATCATCACGGTGTACATCATATATAGAATGATCATTATCATGGTGTACATCATGTGAAGAATGGTCATCATGGTGTACATCACATGCAGAATGATCATCATGGTGTATATCATGTGCACAACGATCATCATAGTGTACATCACAAGCAGTATGATCATAATCATGGTGTACATCACATGCAGAGTGATCATAATCATGGTGTACATCACATGCAGAATGATCATCATCATGGTGTACATCATGTGCTGAATGATCATCATGGTGTACATCGTGCAGAAAGATCAACATGGAGTACATGTGCAGAATGGTCATCATGGAGTACATGTGCAGAATTATCATCATGGTGTGTACCACATGCAGAATGATCATCATGTGCACGATGATCATCAAGTATATCATGCACAATGATCATCATGGTGTACATCATGTGCAGAATGATCATCATGTATATCATGCAGAATGATCATCATGGTGTACATCATGTGCAGAATGATCATCATGTGCCAAATGATCATCATGGTATACATCACATGCAGAATGATCATCATGGTGTACATCATGTGCAGAATGATCAGTATCATGGTGTATATCATGTGCAGAATGATAAGTATCATGGTGTACATCATGTCATGTCCAGAATGATGACCATCATGGTGTACATCACATGCAGAATGATCATCTGAATTCATGATGCAAATCATGTGCAGAATGATCATCATGGTGTACATCACATGCAGAATGATCATCATGGTGTACATCATGGGCAGAATTATCATCATCATGATGTACATCACATACAGAATGATCATCATGGTGTACATCATGGGCAGAATTATCATCATCATGATGTACATCACATACAGAATGATCATCATTGTGTACATCATATGCAGAATGATCATTATCATGCTGTACATCACATGCAGAATGATCATCATGGTGTACATCATGTGCAAAATGATCATCATGGTGTACATCATGTGCAGAATGATCATCATGGTGTACATCATGTGCAGAATGATCATCATGGTGTACATCACATGCAGAATGATCTTCATCATGGTGTATATCACATGCAGAATGATCTTCATCATGGTGTACATCACATGCAGAATGATCACGGTGTACATAATTTGTAGAATGATCATCATGGTGTACATCACATGTGGAATGATCATCATGGTGTACATCACATACAGAATGATCATCATGGTGTACATCATGTGCAGAATGATCGTCATGGTGTACATCACATGCAAAATGATCACTATGGCATACATCATGTGCAGAATGATCATCATCATAGTGTACATCACATGCAGAATGATCATTATCATGGTGTACACCACATGCAGAATGATCATCATGTGTACATCACATGCAGAATGATCATCATGTATATCATGTGCAGAATGATCATCATGGAGTTCTAGCAGCTCTTCCTGCATGATAACCTGTGCCAGCCCAGCCCAAGTGATCATTTGTCATGAAAGAGTTCAGAAGATTCACCAATTCAACTCGACCAAGGTTTAGGAAATATCCATTAAGTTACTTTTGGAGCTTCATAAGAAGCTCACTGATTAATTCTCTGAATATGTATGTCAGTTTCTGACTGTGATCTAGAAATGTTGTCGTAGTACTAAACATAGCCAAAGTATCAGACTGAATGTTTCCTCTCCATAGGTGAAGTTTTGCAAGAAATGCTCAGCACCAAAATCTTCACACACACACTAGTTTATATAACTGGCTGTTACGAGGACACCCTTTACCATGGTTAACCATCTTGACCACCAGTGATAATAGCTCACCAGGCAGGAATGACCCTGCAGCATGCCATTGCAAACCGATGGATCATGCAATGCATAAGTGTCACATAATGAAGATCTGCTTCCATGACACAAGGCCTGAAGCCAGCCCGACCTTCGTCCTAACATTGCTGGTAACCCATCATTACTCACAGAGCCTTTCAGATTTTCCCATTTTAAACCTTGTTGTTTGAAAAATAAACATACCATTTCAAAGATAGCACCTGCTTTAGATGTTGCTTCTAGTGCTGCATTCATCAACAACTTTTCCTTAATGCCTTCATGTCCTGCATACCAAGCAAATTCAACTAAGTGAGCACAATTGGTCACATTTGTGGACTCATCTAGTTGAATTACAAACCCAATTTCAGACTTATAAATCTGGCTAATCACTTGCTGCCAAATATCTACTGACATTTCTTCTCTTGGTCGTCCCAGGGATAGTATTGTTTGGGTGTATCAACACCCACCCAGGCAGGACGCAATGTATGTATGTACTTTGCTTTTGATGATGGAGGGAGCTTAATTTGATTTGGCAATTATAAGTCAAACCACATATAACCTTCACTCGATGCCGGCATACTACACTTGGAGCCAGTCTTTATTTCTTAAGCACTGCTTCTTTATGCTTGAAAACATCACGATCTTTGATTTTTGGATGAACTTTCTCCAGATAAGACTCACAGAAAGAAGACTTGGCTATTACATTCACGTCCTGGCCGACAAACTATGGCATACTAATAAGACAGTTCATTAGGGATGTAAATTCCAACTGAGTCTAAATATTTCCATGTTTTGCTCTTCCTATGATTGAAGGGTAGAAAATAAAAGGTTATTATAAATAACAAAAGCAATATATGTACAGACAATGAATTTTCTTATTAACAAATGTATTTGAGTGACTGTAATTGAGTGAGTAGTTCGAGAGAGAGAGAGAGAGAGAGAGAGAGAGAGAGAGAGAGAGAGAGAGAGAGAGAGAGAGAGAGAGAGAGAGAGGAGGGAGAGAGAGAGAGAGAGAGAGAGGAGGGAGAGAGAGAGAGAGAGAGAGAGAGAGAGAGAGAGAGAGAGAGAGAGAGAGAGAGAATGGTTGTTGTTTGTGGAGATACAATAATAAGTGGTAACTCACCTAGTTCTCCACTGAGTTGCTGACTCAAATCATTATAATTGGACAAAAAGCCTAAGCATGTAATGACTGTGTGAAGATATAAATGAGTAATAGAATTCTTAATCCTAAACTTAAATATTCGAAAGTAATGTGGTCAAAAAATAAAAAAGCTAAGAATTCAAGGTCAATTCATTTCATATTCAATTCGCTATCCTGCTGAACGAAAGTCCTGTATTCAAAAAGTTTCGTTTATCTCAATCTAATGGGTAATTTTTGCAGACTTTACTTTCACATTAACTATAGGTAAATATATTGATTTTTTAATAATCCTCCTAACAAACTATATATGTATATTTTTTTTTTTTATACCGCGTCGCTGTCTCCCGCGGTTGCGAGGTAGCGCAAGGAAACAGACGAAAGAAATGGCCCAACCCCCCCCATACACATGTACATACACACGTCCACACACGCAAATATACATACCTACACAGCTTTCCATGGTTTACCCCGGACGCTTCACATGCCTTGATTCAATCCACCGACAGCACGTCAACCCCTGTATACCACATCGCTCCAATTCACTCTATTCCTTGCCCTCCTTTCACCCTCCTGCATGTTCAGGCCCCGATCACACAAAATCCTTTTCACTCCATCTTTCCACCTCCAATTTGGTCTCCCTCTTCTCCTCGTTCCCTCCACCTCCGACACATATATCCTCTTGGTCAATCTTTCCTCACTCATTCTCTCCATGTGCCCAAACCATTTCAAAACACCCTCTTCTGCTCTCTCAACCACGCTCTTTTTATTTCCACACATCTCTCTTATCCTTACGTTACTTACTCGATCAAACCACCTCACACCACACATTGTCCTCAAACATCTCATTTCCAGCACATCCATCCTCCTGCGCACAACTCTATCCATAGCCCACGCCTCGCAACCATACAACATTGTTGGAACCACTATTCCTTCAAACATACCCATTTTTGCTTTCCGAGATAATGTTCTCGACTTCCACACATTTTTCAAGGCTCCCAAAATTTTCGCCCCCTCCCCCACCCTATGATCCACTTCCGCTTCCATGGTTCCATCCGCTGACAGATCCACTCCCAGATATCTAAAACACTTCACTTCCTCCAGTTTTTCTCCATTCAAACTCACCTCCCAATTGACTTGACCCTCAACCCTACTGTACCTAATAACCTTGCTCTTATTCACATTTACTCTGAGCTTTCTTCTTCCACACACTTTACCAAACTCCGTCACCAGCTTCTGCAGTTTCTCCCATGAATCCGCCACCAGCGCTGTATCATCAGCGAACAACAACTGACTCACTTCCCAAGCTCTCTCATCCCCAACAGACTTCATACTTGCCCCTCTTTCCAAGACTCTTGCATTTACCTCCCTAACAACCCCATCCATAAACAAATTAAACAACCATGGAGACATCACACACCCCTGCCGCAAACCTACATTCACTGAGAACCAATCACTTTCCTCTCTTCCTACACGTACACATGCCTTACATCCTCGATAAAAACTTTTCACTGCTTCTAACAACTTGCCTCCCACACCATATATTCTTAATACCTTCCACAGAGCATCTCTATCAACTCTATCATATGCCTTCTCCAGATCCATAAATGCTACATACAAATCCATTTGCTTTTCTAAGTATTTCTCACATACATTCTTCAAAGCAAACACCTGATCCACACATCCTCTACCACTTCTGAAACCACACTGCTCTTCCCCAATCTGATGCTCTGTACATGCCTTCACCCTCTCAATCAATACCCTCCCATATAATTTACCAGGAATACTCAACAAACTTATACCTCTGTAATTTGAGCACTCACTCTTATCCCCTTTGCCTTTGTACAATGGCACTATGCACGCATTCCGCCAATCCTCAGGCACCTCACCATGAGTCATACATACATTAAATTACCTTACCAACCAGTCAACAATACAGTCACCCCCTTTTTTAATAAATTCCACTGCAATACCATCCAAACCTGCTGCCTTGCCGGCTTTCATCTTCCGCAAAGCTTTTACTACCTCTTCTCTGTTTACCAAATCATTTTCCCTAACCCTCTCACTTTGCACACCACCTCGACCCAAACACCCTATATCTGCCACTCTGTCATCAGACACATTTAACAAACCTTCAAAATACTCATTCCATCTCCTTCTCACATCACCACTACTTGTTATCACCTCCCCATTTACGCTCTTCACTGAAGTTCCCATTTGCTCCCTTGTCTTACGCACCCTATTTACCTCCTTCCAGAACATCTTTTTATTCTCCCTAAAATTTACTGATAGTCTCTCACCCCAACTCTCATTTGCCCTTTTTTTCACCTCTTGCACCTTTCTCTTGACCTCCTGTCTCTTTCTTTTATACTTCTCCCACTCAATTGCATTTTTTCCCTGCAAAAATCGTCCAAATGCCTCTCTCTTCTCTTTCACTAATACTCTTACTTCTTCATCCCACCACTCACTACCCTTTCTAAACAGCCCATCTCCCACTCTTCTCATGCCACAAGCATCTTTTGCGCAATCCATCAGTGATTCCCTAAATACATCCCATTCCTCCCCCACTCCCCTTACTTCCATTGTTCTCACCTTTTTCCATTCTGTACACAGTCTCTCCTGATACTTCCTCACACAGGTCTCCTTCCCAAGCTCACTTACTTATGTATATATAAATAGTAAATAAACGTTGGCAAAAACAAAACCTGGCAGAGGTAAATACATAATGATAAGTGTATACTGTTATGTAAGAAGTAATAAAAGTAGTTGAAAAATATAATGAAAGCATACGTCTTATCACGACCAACACACAACACCTCTCCTCACTACCTACCAATGCTGGTGATGCACACTGAACCTGCCAACAACCCTCCTTCAGCTAGACTAACTTTGCTCACACATGCTCACACATGACACCTCTCCTCTACCTACTAATGCTGGTGGTGCACAACTGAACCTGCCAACTATCCTCCCACAGATAGACTAGACTAAAATGAGTTCAGCATAATTTTTTTATGAGTTTATCAATTCTAAAGTGTATGTATGTAGGTAACTTTGTAACAAAAGAAGGAGGGAGGAGATCTTACCGAGTTGATTGTTCTCTTTATCAGCTGATTTGTAACGAGGGTGTTCTATATCACTCACCATGTTTATACTTGCACCCTTACCTACGTATGTATGTTACATATACCCAGGTTGGGAACCCCTGCTGTATACTGACTGCCATGGCTAGATTCAAACATATGTGGGCTCAATCCCATGAATGCAACACAGTCTGCAGCAATAACCACTACATCAATGACGTCCATAAAACACAGTGAATCTACTTGGTGGCACTGTAATATCTAACCTATCCTGGATGCCTAATATTACATAAATAGCTAACTTTAGGAAACTGGGAGTCCTGTTTATGTGCCAAGTTCTCTTCTATACAGCTGCTCTGTTTATAAAAAGAATTGTTCTGTCCTTTTGTGGAATACTCCTCTTCCACCTGGGGAGGTTCTAGCTCTACATAATTGCTAGACAAAGGAGTGTCTAAAACAGTTAGATTTATCATCTCTCCAAGTCTAAGACACCTTACAACTCCACCCACATGCTGTACAATGCAATGCTGATTAACTTTCCTTTTCCTGTATCACTCTGGCTTTTGCTCTCCAAGAGGCAGCTCGTGTCCCAGTCATTAGCTAGAATACATATTAATCAACAAACTATTGCATCACATATCAACAGTATGGCTGATGCCAACTCACAAGTGGGCATTCTGATATCTGTTTCTCTCCTTACACCTTGAAACTTTGGAAGTTTTCACCCCTTCATGCCTTTTCCAACATTTATGAACTTGCCCCTTTTAAAAGGCAGGTTTTCCATTTTCTCTAAAATTCTTTAAACTTTTTCTTCTTATCTTATATCTCCCCTCATTAAACCTCTTTACAGTTTTACAATCAAATAAGGCTCAGCCTGTGTGGACTTTTGTGTTCAACTGGAACCTCCAACAAGATAAACCCAAGGGTACTTTAAAATTAATTAAAGAAAACAATACAAAACCAGAGCCAAGCTGCCTAATGTGCCACTAATCAAGGGAGGCATCCAGGAAGTACACTTCACAAGGGGTCTGAAGATAACTGGAAGTGCTGATTAGACAGATCAGCCAGCAAATCTGGGTAGTTATTATATTATTTAGTGGTCTGGGTCATAAAATAAGGACAATCATGCCATCAAGGTCAGTATTTCTGATGCTATTGCTACTGTTTGAGGCAAAAATATTCCTTTTACTTTCTCTATGGATCAACTGAACATCGTTTCCATTTACGTGAGTTGGTCATTTTCCAGTAACACCAATGAAAATCCATCCAACTTATAAACAATCAAATGGTGTATTTAAGCCTGATTGTCTTTTTCTTTCATAAAGATTCTATAGACCTACAACAATTATTCTAAAAGGGAAACTAATATAATTCTAGAGTGGCCAAATTGCAGTTCTATAAAGACAAATATGTGGCTCTTCAGTTCATTGCAGAAATGGAATATGTACTCACCAGGGAAACTTTTATCATATAGACTGCTTGAACCCCTATATTTCTGAAATTTTGTGGACATATCAAGATATTTTGATAATATTATAGATAGAACATATTCTACTTATTCTTTAGGGGGCATATGTAACAAACTGTTTATCAACAATACCAGCATTATTAATCAAAATGAAAGCATCTTTCTGTACAGTTTTCAG